>NC_079901.1:21775237-21924301 GCF_024868665.1 Triplophysa rosa | reverse complement strand
CCCCTGTTCATTAGCAAAACAAACAGCTTGCCGCAGCTGAACATATTAACGCACATAATGTATTAACATTCATACAGCTAAACTCCAAGTGTCCATCTGCACTTATATACAGTAAGTTTAACACTGGCTTTGAATGTTCTATTTAGCCTGTGACTGACTTAGCTATTTTCGCTATCATATGCTAACGTTATCCTCCTATATATACGGTACATGTACGTCAATTCAGACTGTTGCTAAATATTACTTACATGGGCAGCTTTGTCTCGTTCAGTTGGTCTCGATCCCTCTTGAGGAACAACTTTGAAGCTAATCCTGCTTGTACTGTCCCAGGTTGATAAAGCACTCCGACTTGAATTGATTTGCGCAAACAAGCAGGTTTTTATTTATGAGGGATTTCCACTAAAAATTAGGGCTGCTCGATTATGACAAAAAACATAATCACGATTATTTTGGCCAATATTGAGATCCCGATTATTTAACACGATTACTCATTAACTTTTAAAACAACATAGAAAATAAATAACTTTGCTTTTAAACTGTGAATTCAATTGAAAAATAAATGTAAAGAAATAGCACAGCTGAACCACTGTAAAAGAAGGGGGTGCGCTGTGGATTTATACCACGAGAAAAGAGAGGATCCTTGCAAAATGGAATGTGGCACAATAATCGTTTTACCTCGATTATTTTGTTTTTGTAATTGTTGAAGCCAAAATTGACGATTACAATTAATTTTCGATTAATTGCACAGCCCTACTAAAAATAAAATAAATCCACTCCTGTCTCTTCCAAGTTTAGGACTACATTGCATGTTGTCCACGAACTTTAGCCATGGCGTCACGTACACCGCTGTCGCTTGTGAAAACAACAATGGCAGCAGCGCTGTGGGTGGAATTGTGTAGATTAAGGGGCGGTAATATTATAATAAGAGCCTGCGTCTACGTCACATCAGGCTCGATTTCTCACATGCTTGCAGGGAAAAGCTAACCAAAACAAAGTTACTGGGATCTTGTTTTTCACGTTTTTTGGGTTGCTAGATGCACCGGGGACCCGATTATAGCACTTAAAACACAGAACATTTTTTACTTTCATACAATGGGTCCTTTAAGCCCCGATTTGCAAGTCGTTGAGCTCGCAGACAGGTCAGGCTGTGATCGGGGCAAAACAGCGTGCGTTCAGCGCTCGCCATCATTATGTGTGAACTAGTAAACGACTCATCAAAGAGGATCCCTGACGCGTCGCTGATGCCTCGCAGACGCCAGACAAATATCTAGCATGATAAATATCTGGACTGGAGCTGTCGTCCGACTCGACATCATATGATGTCAAGTGACGCGACTAGCCACAGCCAATGACAGCAAGCCATGGGTTGAGGTCACCGGAACTGCCCCCGTATTCTGATCCATTCTCTCACCCATATCCTTTTTTTTCTAGGTTTTTCCGAGCAGATCATCAAGCAAACAGCTTGAAGTGCAATTTTCTTTCCGACGTCCAATTCCGGTGTCGCATGTTTTTTGTGTCATTTTCTGTTCCACTGCGTTTTTTCATGTCAAAACGTGGTTTGGGGACCGGATTGACTCGCTGGGTGACAGAATTGTTCACAGCTCGTGTAGTGTGTCTATGGCTGTGTCTCGTTTCGGAAAGGCTGCGTCCTACGGAGGTCTCATTTGAAGCTTGTTACGTCATCGAAGCTGTCTCGTTTCATAAAAGCAGGTAGGACACTCTGTAGGCACCCTTCTAATGCGACCTACTTTCACGAGAATTCGGAGGACACATGAGGTGTATCCTTAGTTGCTAGAGATAACCCACAATTCTTTGCGTCGGCCAACATCTGTTAAATAAACGTGTGTTGAATAAACGGCAGCAGCTGCACGTTCAATCAAATATGTGATGTTTAAATGTGAACAGATTACAATTTGTGTCACGTTTTTTGAATCTTAGCAGGCATATGTAGTAAATAGGTTTAAAAGTGTTTAGTGATTTTTAAACGTTTTAAAACAGTATTTAAGTATATACAATTTGTTTAACTCTTTTGGCATTGTTTAGCATAGAAACTAACCAACGTTTTACCTCTTAAAATCATTTAAAAAATCGTAGAAATCATTTTAATTAATTTGACAGGTGTTTGAGTGCAAAGTGCTGTCATAGCAACGTGGTACTTCCTGTTTCCTTTTCTGCCAGTATGTCCTACGAAGTAGGGCTGTGCAATTAATCGAAAATAATTGTAATCGTCAATTTTGGCCTTCAACTAGGGCTGTCACGATTATGAAATTTGATTGACGATTAATTGTCTAATAAATCATTGCGATTATGTCGATTAATTGTCTGTTTTGGGGCTTTGGCGATTATGACGATTAATTGTCTGTTTTTGAGCTTTGACATTTAATTCTCATACATTTTTGATTCTGCGATTGAAACGACCATATTGTTCTGAAAACAAGACTATGATTTTTTCTTGGAAATACATCGGAAAAAATTGGGTCATCATATATTTAAGGTTTAGGCTTTTACCTGTCAATAATACAACCGCCAAATACTTGTAAATTAAGTAAATTGATCAGGAGGAATTGATGCCACCATTAAAATACTATTAGTTATATATAAGCTTCTAGTCAGTTTTTTTCTCACTTGCAAGACTACAGTAAAATTTTACTTGTGTGTTAATGAAATTTTGGTAGACTGGTTTTCACACTGAGATTTGCTTAAATAATATTAAATTGTACTGCAGGTAATTTGTACATGTTTTAGTGTTTTTTTTAAGTGATTGTGTTGTGGTGGTACATTTTACAAGTATTACCATGCTTTAGTAACAATATATACACTCACCTAAAGGATTATTAGGAACACCATACTAATACGGTGTTTGACCCCCTTTCGCCTTCAGAACTGCCTTAATTCTACGTGGCATTGATTCAACAAGGTGCTGAAAGCATTCTTTAGAAATGTTGGCCCATATTGATAGGATAGCATCTTGCAGTTGATGGAGATTTGTGGGATGCACATCCAGGGCACGAAGCTCCCGTTCCACCACATCCCAAAGATGTTCTATCGGGTTGAGATCTGGTGACTGTGGGGGCCATTCTAGTACAGTGAACTCATTGTCATGTTCAAGAAACCAATTTGAAATGATTCGAGCTTTGTGACATGGTGCATTATCCTGCTGGAAGTAGCCATTAGAGGATGGGTACATGGTGGTCATAAAGGGATGGACATGGTCAGAAACAATGCTCAGGTAGGCCGTGGCATTTAAACGATGCCCAATTGGCACTAAGGGGCCTAAAGTGTGCCAAGAAAACATCCCCCACACCATTACACCACCACCACCAGCCTGCACAGTGGTAACAAGGCATGATGGATCCATGTTCTCATTCTGTTTACGCCAAATTCTGACTCTACCATTTGAATGTCTCAACAGAAATCGAGACTCATCAGACCAGGCAACATTTTTCCAGTCTTCAACTGTCCAATTTTGGTGAGCTCGTGCAAATTGTAGCCTCTTTTTCCTATTTGTAGTGGAGATGAGTGGTACCCGGTGGGGTCTTCTGCTGTTGTAGCCCATCTGCCTCAAGGTTGTGCGTGTTGTGGCTTCACAAATGCTTTGCTGCATACCTCGGTTGTAACGAGTGGTTATTTCAGTCAAAGTTGTCTTCTATCAGCTTGAATCAGTCGGCCCATTCTCCTCTGACCTCTAGCATCAACAAGGCATTTTCGCCCACAGGACTGCCGCATACTGGATGTTTTTCCCTTTTCACACCATTCTTTGTAAACCCTAGAAATGGTTGTGCGTGAAAATCCCAGTAACTGAGCAGATTGTGAAATACTCAGACCGGCCCGTCTGGCACCAACAACCATGCCACGCTCAAAATTGCTTAAATCACCTTTCTTTCCCATTCTGACATTCAGTTTGGAGTTCAGGAGATTGTCTTGACCAGGACCACACCCCTAAATGCATTGAAGCAACTGCCATGTGATTGGTTGATTAGATAATTGCATTAATGAGAAATTGAACAGGTGTTCCTAATAATCCTTTAGGTGAGTGTATACACTAAAATATGCAATATGCAGATGCACTACATCTCCCCCTAGTGTCTTCTATAGAGATGTGCGATAATTGCGATGATCCGAAATCATCGCGATGAGGTCAAACAATCGCGATGAGACGATTATTTAATAATCGTGACAGCCCTACCTTCAACAATTACAAAAACAAAATAATCGACGTAAAACGATTATTGTGCTGCATTCCATTTTGCAAGGATCATCTCTTTTCTTGTGGTATAAATCCACAGCGCACCCCCTACCTTTACAGTTGTTCAGCTGTGCTATTTATTTACATTTATTTTTCAGTTGAATTCACAGTTTAAAAGCCAAGTTTTTTTATTTTTCTATGTTGTTTTAAAACTGAGTAATCATGTTAAATAATCGCGATCTCAATAGTGGCCAAAATAATCGTGATTATGATTTTCGTCATAATCGATCAGCCCTACTACGAAGGACGTCTCCTTTAATTCTACGTTGAGAATCCTCCGTATACCGCATCCTTTAGAGGATGATACCTCTGGAGGACACAAGGACGCAGCCTTACGAAACGAGATACAGCTCGTGTCACCTCCTGTTGCAGATCATTTACATAGTGTCACGTAGTGTGAACGCATTAACAACTTGTTGTTTAACAAGTTAAAGACTTGTTGTTGTGTAATGTGAACTAGACTTTACTCACTTAGAAGGGCAGAGCTGTAGAAGTTGAAATTCGAAAGGGAGATTGGCAACTGTCTCTTATAACATAGTTGTGTCGATCACACGGGCGAACTGAATAATAAATATCAATGGCATTTTCTCTTCATCCGAGACGACACTTTGCGTTCGTCCCTTTCAGCAATGCTTTTCACAGGCGCAAACATGACGTTTAGAACGCGTGATTCTGGTTGGCCCAAGGACCAAAAAAGACGATGCTGTTATCTTGATTCTGGTTGGACCAAGGAATAAAAAAAGACGATGCTGAAACTGGTTGGCCCAAGGACCAAAAAAGACGACGCTGTTAGCTGTTAGCTTGATTCTGGTTGGCCAAATGAATCCAGGTGCTGGACCAAAGACGTTTCAGACACTCGAGAGTAGACCCCCCCACGGAAAAAAAACTCTTCGGATTTACACGATTCACATAAATGACCTATTTTTGATTCAAAAAGGCGAATTTCGCCCAAAAGCGACTAGTTTGTAGGTATGCACTGAGCTCAGTGACAAAATAACACTGAGCTCAAAACAACAGTTTAACATAACAGTCGAGTCGTCCAAAACTTCAGAAGTGACATTTGATCGGTTTTGTGTTTTATGACTAATACTGTCCTCACGAACCAAGTTCCAGACGTAGTCACCCATCATCGCTTCATCCCACCTTTACTGTGCCACAGAAATTTCTAGAATTTCCTGACAGTGACAAAAAGTTAATTATTTTTAAAATATGTGAAAATTTGATTGTTTGCAATATAGGCCTACTGATATATTGTAATTAATGATATAAGCTCATAATTTACTTGAGCTAAATATACACTGAAACATTGATGCTACATGAAAACAAATAAATATGAACACAATAATTAGCATGAGGATAGAAAGCAGTAAGGCTTGTGTGCAACTAATGCAGTTAGTTTTTAACTGTGGTGTTTAAATGCTATGGCCATAAGAGCATACTGTATGTATTTTTTTTATAGACATGTGTCACTTTTATTATACTCACTCACGAGCAATATCACAGTATCACTGTAAGACACGTTTCTTCATTATTCAAATATAACGGCAAAGCAGGTCCTGCATGCTGTGCTATCTTTCTTTCTGTGTGTGTGTGTGTGTGGAGGCCCAGCAAACACTGGCGTATGAAGTCACTCGCTCCACAGTCTCCTAGCAACTGTCGTCAGGGGCAACCCCTGCCTGGCTTTCCAGACGGCAAGCGGTGATGGCTGCATCTGTGCTGCTTCTTCAAATCTCCCTTGGTCTATTTTTAGTGGGGGTGGAAGACAGGAAACAAGCGGGAAGTGAGACAGCTAACTGCTTCCATCATCTCTGATTTCTGTCTCACTCCCGCCTCCAGTGCCAGGGCAAGCACACACACACACCCTCCTGCAAACAAAAGAAGGACAGCCAGCAACTGCCTGCACGCTATGACGTCCATTCATTATTTTTCTGCATCTATCTCCATTGCACCCGCGGTTAACATCACCACATTTACGACGTCATCACATTCAGTCATTTTTCATGCGCAGTGTGCACAGTAAATCTCGCCTGAACAACGTAAAAACGAAATGGCGTTATCACAATATAGTTGTGTGCGTCATTTCAGCGCGAAACCCTGCATCTTATACCACTCACTAACCATTCCGAATAAAGTTTAGCCAAGCTTTATCCGCACGAAGAATAGCACTGAAATGTACATGATTCCTTATGAGATTCAGATGGTAAACAACGCAGACAGAATGCACGAAAACGTCAGTCTTTGCATTGAGCTTCCCATGTGTCTTGCGTCTTATCCTCTCCCTGTGTACCAAAGGATTCAAACAGCCTAATAAACATAAATTCTTCCCATAACTTAGATTACATTTATCCCCACTGAATAAGTATTGCAATGCATTTAAGAGCTTAAGACGGAAGAAATAATAAAATATTCACTCGATAGCCTCTAATTTCTTTTTAATTTAACGGAGTACTTTTATACCTGGTGATCTTTTATAAGTTATCGAATGAGTTCAAAACAAGTAAAAAGGTTTAATCAACACCTTATTACATGCAGCTTTGTTTGTAAAAACAGAAATCCTCTGTATCATAACGCACATTTACAAGGGAAGTCTATAAGGTTATGCAAGTTTTTTAGATGTTTTTCTCATCACTTAAATTGTATAATACATTGTATTATTATACATTACTGAATTAATGTTTACGTTTCACACTGTATACGTTGAGTCTATTTTAATTTGTATTTTATACTTTTTTTTAGGTTTGTTCCGGTGCAACAAACTGCCCTTGGAATTGTTAAAGCATTACTACTTACACAATTTTTGCACATTTTTTTAAACTCTGGGTCAAATTTTAATTCTGGATGATCAACAGTATGTCACAGATGCTTACCAAACATTCCTTTTTCAACACGATCACGCATAAATGTTGTATAGTAAATGTAAAACTCGGCTACAGGTACAGCATCCCTGCTATAAAACATGTGTCTGGACATCCTCCCTCAACCCTTCCACAGATCCCAAAAGCCAGACCAAACTCATCATTTTTATGGAGCCATTTCCTGTCCTTTGGAAAAGAGATTGCTGGCCATAATTTGAAGCAGTAACACTTTCTTTCACATCTGCACTGCCTTCATAAATCAGTCCGGTTTTACGGTATTACGGTGTCATTACGTGCAGCATGGGCCCCAAACGCATCACAAGGCACGAGATGGCTTTACACGTGCAGTTTACGCACCCCTGACATGTCATTTACACACACGCCGGCCGTCACACAACTCCCCAGAGATTCTACATGCGTGTACGCAGGTATATACGTGATGTATTGTTTCTGACAGTAGAGCCGTTCTCCAGAGAAATGCAGCGGTCGGTGTCACACACACTAAAGGCTGGGAATACCAGCGAGGAATACAGATACAGAATTCCTGTGAACTCCTACAAATATGCAACCCAGATTTCATACTATAATAATATTGAACTCTGCTTATGAGACAGGACATCATTTTAACACCTAACAAACTATACACAAATATTGATATGGTACTTATTTTGGAAGAAATATTATTATTTTTATTATAACAAAATATAAACTAACTATATTAGGACTCCCAAGCTTCAGTATGAGCGAGCAACCTCTGAGCAATAAAACTGTCCTCAGGTATATGCAACTAAGTCAGCATATTAATTATTCAAAATTTCATTTTAGCATACTATCGAAGTTATATTTTCCAGCTCGGTGTCATTTCATTTAATGAGAACTGTTCAAGTATCAAAAGAATCAAATGTTACATTTATATTTTCGAATGGATCATATATGCCCCATTCCTTGTGCAATGAACTGAAATTAAAACTCCGACATAATGCTTGAGTTTAGTGAAAAATGAGCCGTGTTTCTTTTCACCTTTCCTCTGGGCACGTTTAGATGTAGACCTTAAAACACAGGCAGAAAAACAATTAATTTGCCCTGTTGACCTCTCACCTTTACACTTGAGTAGAGAGGGATTTGGTATGGAACGATCAAGCAAAACAATGGCAAACAAACAATACCACCAGCGCTTTGGCTGTAACTTAAAAGAACAGTTCTCCCAAAAATGAAAATTCTGTCATCATTTACTCACCCTCAAGTTGTTCCAAATCTGTATAAATGTCTTTCTTTCGATGAACAGAGAAAGATATTTGGAAGAATGCTTGTAACCAAACAGTTCTTGGCCAACATTGACTACCATAGTTGATCTACGATGATTTATGATGGCTTTGCATACTTGTTCTGAAAGTCTCAGTGTTTCTGCATCTTAAAATATTACATCACAAACAAATAATGCACAATGTGACAAGCATGCACCACTAAGAAAACTGACCGTCTTAATATAAAAACAGTCGTAAATGTGACAAGACACAGCACACAAACTGGCAAACGTAATTAGCACCACAGCTCTGTTTAAAATAAGCAGATCTGCAATACCTCACGCTCTTAAACGCTCACATGTGCAGGACTTTACACCTAAACTCCAACAGACAAGCAGCCGTAAGTTGTTACACAAACAGCGGGTCACACAGTCATTACAATCACTGAGGGACACAGCTCACCCCTCCTGTGGTCGATTTCTCATTTGTGACCCTGGATCACAAAACCAGTCTTAAGTAGCACGGGAACATTTTTAGTAAAAGACAAAAATACATTGTGTGGGTCAAGATTATCGATTTTTCTTTTATGCCAAAAATCATTAGGATATTAAGTAAAGATCATGTTCCATGAAGATATTTTGTAAATTTCCTACCTTAAATATATAAAAACTTTATTTTTGTGAGTGGATGGTCTGCCACAGTGCCTCTGATTAACAACTTCAAAGGCAATTTTCTCAATATTTAGATTTTTTTGCACTCTCAGATTCCAGAGTTTTAAACGGTTGTATCTCAGCCAGATATTGTCATATTCTAACAACTCATACATCAATAGAACGTTTATTTATTCAGCTTTCAGATTATGTAAAAATCTCAATTTCGAAAAATTGACCCATAAGACTGGTTTTGTTGTCCAGGGTCTCATTTCACTTGAGCAGGAAAAGACATGTTGCATACAGGGAATCGAAGAGAACGGGACATTTGTCAGAACTGGAGAGCCATCTAGTGGTCTTGAGTAATTCATTTGGCTCACTTCATGGTTTATCTGGACATGGTTCATTTGCATAAGTAATTACTTTCCTACGTGAGCAGTTTATTTATTTGTTTTTTTTTGTTGTTCATTTTTTGGATTGAAATTGAAAGTAAATTATTACAGCCACTAACCACCGACAAATTCATTGACTCTGAGGTGTGCATATAAAATGATCAACTGTTTGCAGTCTGACATAACATTGTCTAAACCAATGGCATAAATATGGAGCAGGATTATAGTTTGGCAATAAATGAAAGTAATTCTTTGAAAATCAATTTGGTCCCGCAAAAATGACACACTTCACCTTTAATCCGGCATGACAGAATAACATTTTTAACATCCAACAAAATCAAATTAAGATGATAAATGTGACAAACTTCACTCTCGCTGCACATGTGGTTTAGGCTAATCTAAACATGAAAATTTTGGAAAAGATGCGTACTATTTTCCACACTATTCTGTAATCCTGCATGAAAATTATAGAGCGTGTAGTATGAGTGCTTATCCGCTAGCTCCCTCTAGTGGAGAAAAACGATATCATGGACCACACGTACAGTATCCTGTGTATTTTATCCAAGTAATCTTGTAACCCCATAATGCTGAGACTGAAAGAAGTCAGTGCCTTTGTGGGCATGACATTTATTTTCAAGTAAAAGGCAATTATTTTCTTTGTCTCCCCTTTCTACGTCCATATCCAATGGGATTAAAGCAGCAAGGTATGTAAATCAGTTGCTACGGAGACAAAGGTGAAGCCCTCTTGTCCTTTCTAAAGTAAGGTTATATCATAGTGGTATTCATGCACACGCACGCACGCACACACACACACACACAATGTAAATATCAAGATACTTAAATTTGGCATTTATTTCCACCTAATACCCTCACTGCTCTACATATAATTTTTGTAAGGGAAATGTCAGTCTATCTTCACATGGTTTAATAAATCACAACACACAAACACTAAAAGTCCAGATCCACAAAAGCATATTCACTGAAAGGCAGACTCATTTTATATTCTATAAACGGATGTTCAGTCAAAACTGAAGTGTTGTCTTGAGTGAATGTCTGCACATTCTGATCCACTCTTAGGATTAGACTGTCAATCAGTTATGCCCCAGAGTGTCTCATACACTTATCTGTTGTAAAAATGGTGTGCTTATGGTATATTTAGCATGCAGGGCTGCTAGATTAGGATGGTGCCTGACAGAACTCATTTTGATTGGCATATAAACACCCACGTGGCATACAATGTGCATTTCTGAATACCACGCACTCTGTCCAATGTGTTCCCTACAGTAAATACACAAAAAAGCAGAAACACAGTCAGAGGAAAAATATCAAGAATATATAACACTTTACAATGGGTTTTTCTTAAAATTGGTTGCAATGCCATAACTTGCATGAAATAACCAAATCAACGAAATCAACAATGTTACGGCGTTTATTAATCTTGGTAAAGGTTCGTTTCTGTGAATTAATTTTTCAATGTTTCAAATGTTAGAATTACTGTTAGTCAATGTACCGAATTGTGATCAAACATGATTAACAATGAACTGTATTATTTCATCAATAACATTAACCTCAATGAATAAATGCTAAAAAAATTATTGTAGGTTTGTATGTTTTATGACGTCTAATGCTTCAACCAACCTTAACAAATTGAACCGTATAGTAAAGTGTTTTATGTGGGGTGTCTCAATATACCAATATATTGACAATAATTGTTATATATTAGGGTCAATGACTGACCACTTACCAAGTGGTGCGACCAATAATATTAATAATTAAAATGTAAATAATTGTATTAAATATAAAACATATCATTTTTTTGTAGTTAAAATATGAATCTGTGATACACATGATTAATTATTAATATTATTAATTATAATATTAAACCTATTATTTACCTTTTTACTGTTTATTTTCTTTTTTTTAGCCAAGCTGTGCAAGCACTGTCGAGCTTGTAGAGATGCTGCAGTTTTTGCCAGTTCCCCTTGTTGTCCTGGGTTCTCCTGACGTTTTTTTTTTCTCCATTGGAGTTTTGGGTTCCTCGACACCGTTTGCATACTGTTTTGCACTGTTTGCCTGACCGGGGGGCTGCTGACATCAGCCTTCGAATTGAAAGTTTTCGCATTTATTAATATAACTTTAAAATGTAACATTCTGCTTATAGTTTATTTATTATTACATATAGGAGTTTATAGTCCGTATAATATTTGACCTGTGTTACTCTCTTTTATCTTAAATGTGTGCTTGTGTGTGTGTTGTCCCAGTGGGGACCTAAACATGAATGCACACCAACTCATGGGGACTCGTGTCACCGTTGGGGACCAAAATTGAGGGCAAAAAAGCTTATAAACTGTACAGAATAATATTTTTAAAAAATCTAAAAATGCAAAAAGTTTTCTCTTTAGGTTTAGGGGTAGGATTAGTTATAGAATATACAGTTTGTACACTATAAAAAACATTACGCCTATGGACTGTCCCCACGGAGATAATAAACCAGACATGTGTGTGTGCGTGTGTGTGTGCACGTGGACTTGTGTTTTATGCATGTGGGTGTGTATGAACCTGTGTGCGTGTCTGTATTCTGTGTGTGTTCACTTCTTTTGATTTAATTTGTATCACTTTATTGTTTTGCTTATAGTCAATTAGTTTGATGTAGAGCTGCTTTGTACCAATGAAAATTTTAACAAGCGCTATATACATAAAGTTGACTTGACTTGAATAATTTTTTCTTCTAACCATACAAAAATGAATTACATAAAATCTTTGAAATATATGACCTTTTATGGTATTCTGTACTCTTCAAAATACTTTTCTAAAAATACTTATGAATTATCATTTTCTTTTGTTTTTTTCGGTAAAATAATCATTACATTTAATTTTGAATGAACATTAGATCCCAAATTCCAGGACTGTTGCACCATATTTAAAGGTGTTCCCGCTGGTCTATCATTTATGTGGAGAAATCCGTCCCTTAACGTCACAACAATCTGTGACTGGTCACTTATACAGGAACTCAACAATCTGACTCTGCGGGAGCAGCACTAAATCAAAATCAAATCGTTTATTTATTGTACGCGTCATGGCAGTGCAAATCAAATCTACCAACAGAAACCGAACTGTTAAAAGTGTTCAGTTCTGGGTAAAGCAGGCGACTCAGTCCTTCTGGTTTTTGCTTTGTTTTCAAGATTTTTTTGTAATATAATTTTGTATGAAACAAATCAAGTACATTTGCTGTCTTCAATCTGAATTCAGTTTTTCTTTACACCTCACTCTTTCATTTTTTTGGTAAATGTTTTGCCGATTTCTCTCAGCCCACATAAAAAAAACAACACAAAAATGGTTGTGATTTGGATCAATACCACTACATGTCAAAGGACTCGTGCAAAACGTGCCAGATATATTTTGGAGTGTGGGAGTTTATAAAAATATCAGACTTCGCCCACCTCCATTCCCCCCGGCACTGGCTCTGTTTTCATGTGTAGGCAGATTTGTGGGTGTCTTAAATGCATTGCGTATATGTTTACTGATTCAAATGAATTTGTTTTTTCCTTTGTTTCATCCATCATAAACACGCATCCACTCATTTATTTGCATTTCATAAGGTGCACTTTACTTTCTCACACAGACATTCCATTTTCTGTGTGCATCCTTCTGTCAGTGTTGATTATGGGCTGTCAACATTTGACAGGAAACCATAAAAAAAATCCCCAAAGACCTTCATTGTGTCTGTGAGCCTATGTGTGTGTGTGTATGTCTCGGTATTAAGATCAAATCTCATTATAAAGGGTTTAATTGGCCCCTCATGATCAGATAGTCTTTGTGTGCCAGACTAAAGTGATAACCTTGAGCCCTCGCCATTAGTGAAGCACGAAAGCCCACAAAGAAAAGAAATACAGTTTCACAAACACAGAAAATCATAAAAGCATTACTATGTATAAGATTAACCACTGAACCCAAACACACACAGAAATACTCCATAAATTCATGAGGCTCGAGTCATTCAAAGAGTTTCTCACTCACTTGGGAGGGTTACTTATTGTCAGACCCTACAGACCTCTTACAGAGAACAAAACAGGGATTTTTATTAATAACTAGAATCAGAATACCAGTCTCTTTATGCATTTGTGATGGTTTTCATGAAAGGAATAGTTTAGTAAAAAGCAGAAAAAATCTCCAATTGATTAAGAATATGTGAGTATGACCCGGGTTGTTGTTGACCATTTTTTCTTGCTCTAATGTTCTACATATGCATTAAAGGGATAGTTCACCCAAAAATGAACATTCTGTCATCATTTGCTCACCGTCCTGTCATTTCAAACATGTATGACTTTCTTTCTTCTGCAGAATACAAAAGATATTTTTAAGAATGTTGGTAACCGAACAATGGCGGTACACATTGACTTAAATTGCCTTGATTTTGTGAATTGGTACCGCTGTTGTTTGGTTACATTCTTCAAAATATCTTCTTTTGTGTCCTGCAGAAGAAAGAAAGTCATACAGGTTTGAAATGACAAGAGGGTGAGTAAATGATGACTTTTTGGGTGAACTATGCCTTTAAGGTGTATGTACTTTTTTCTTCTCCCTTGTTATTTTTTAATATAAAAATTCATACAAATAAAAAATGAATTATTTTAAATAATAATAGTAATTTCGCCTGAACAAAAGTGATTTTTTAAATATACAGATGTACTTCATTCATAGATAACATGAAATTCAATTGATTTCTAACTGCAACATACCGTAAATATCCTGACTATTTTACAGCATCTTTAAATTAGATTTCAGAGCTTAAACAATTTAATGTATAAAATATGCTTTATATTATTTATTTCTAAACGATGGTTGGAATTGTAAAACAGAAAAGTTCAAGGCTGTCGGATCAGAATATATTATTGTACTAACACCCAGTGCTGTCTACTTCCACTAAAATAACCCCTATAAATAAACTCATTCATCTGATCTGATCTTTCTCTCTGCCATTGCTGTGATTCATGACATGACCCTTTTTTTCGTTTCTGCCTTTTCTCACATTTACTAAACCTACCCTTTATCCCTCTCTTTCTCTCATGTACACGCACGCACGCACGCACACTTTTTCACCTCCTGCCACCATTCAGACTGTTGTGTGGTATTGAAAGGAATCTGCCTGAATGCTCTAGTAACCTGTGTCCCTGTACAATACAGAGTTCAATTCAGTGCATTTGTTTGGCGAGTCAACACAGCACTCGAAAAAGCTCACAGTCCAATGATTTTAACTCTGATCTTTAAATACGAACTGCTTCAATGTGTGTTTAATGTGCATCTGTTTTGAAAGACAAACACAATCCACAAACACACTACTCCTGCATTCTTAGATTCACAGAGCAGGACATTGCAGAAGTCAAAGTGCACTGATCTGAGGGAAGATGAGGTGAGATGTTCCCTGCAGGAGCAGGGCTTCATGCAACCAGAGCAAAGGAAAAAATCAGGGTTGTATTTTTTCTTTTTGCGCAGTTGGTGTGAACACTCGCTCGACGGCAGATGGGATTTATAATTATCTGTGGCGCTCACACGTTTGGGGTCCAAGATTTCTACACACAGACCATGTGAACACACGCACGCACACGTAACCCAGAATGCAATAGCTATTGCAACAAAACCTAATACAGCAACAATGTAGCAAAACCATCCAAATGTTTATTAAATAACTTTCTGAATAGTTGGTACTGTATATCCAGCCATGTTCCCTTTATTCATGCACTTTTGTATCATTTACAGTGCACACACCACTTTTAGTTTTACACTATATTTGCCCTGTATTATCACTAAATTAAAACTTTGAAGAAAAAAAATTAACAAAAACTTACGATGTTTGCTTAGGCAAGCATCACTTAGGGCCCTATTGTACACCCGGCGAAACACAGCGCAAGGCGCAGCGCAAGTGGTTTTGCTAGTTTCAGCCAGACACAGTTCTCATTTTCCCATCCTGCGCCGCGTTGTTTAAATAGCAAATGCATTTGCGCCCATTTGTGCGCCCATGGGCGTGTTGGTCTAAAGAAGAGGTGTGCTCAGGCGCATTGTTGGCGCGTTGCTATTTTGAAAAACTGAAAATAGACTGCGCCATAGACCAACTCAAACCTGGACTAAAGTCTAAAGTCAATGGCGCAATATTTTTTTTAAAACAAAAAAAAACGCTTTCACTTTACTTATTACACAGAGGGAAGCGCAGCAGCACACAAACATGCCAAATATAAAAATAAATGGTTTACAATGTAAAAGATTATTATTGTAACATAAAGATAAAAATCTGGCTTGTCATGTAGATGATCTGCTCGCGAGCGCTTTAACCTCACGCACGAGCAGATGCGTTTCCTCTCTAGAGAAGCGTCCAGTCTTTGCTCTTGCAAATTCCAAGTAGCTAATCTGCCATGTCACCAGCGCAACTGGCTCTTAAAGGGAATGATAGATGAGACTCTGATTGGTTTACTGCACGTTACGCCCAAAAAACACCCATTACTCATTAAGAGAATCGGGACAACCCGTTTAGACCATGCGCCCGGGCACGCTGACCGTTTTCCCGTCGTTAAATTAGCAAAAGTGGATTCGGACAGGCCCTGAGTGCACCTGCGCCGTGCGCTTTAAACCATGCGCTTAGATCGTGAAAATAGGGCCCATAGTGTTAAACCTCTGAACTCAATTATTAAAATTCAGTAACACTTTCACACTGTGCTATAGACCACAAATGATTTGGGTTGTGCGGGACAGGTGTAACCACAACCTAGCAACCACCCAGACCACCTTAGCAACACACAGTAATGCCATTGAAACCACCAGCAACGTTGACCACAGTTTCTGCCTTCTTCTACTTACTCTTTAATTGAAATAATTTTTTAAGGGTGCAATGATACACCCAGCTCACAATTCAATACTGGGTTCACAACACAACAGTATCAATATATTTTGAACAAAAGTTAAAAAAATTAAATTCAAATTCAACAGACTTATTTCCATAATATTAACAACTTTCAATAACTTTTTTGTTGTAAAACATCCAATAGATGTAATATAATCTTATATGACATCCATTGTCATCAAATACATATTGTGCTGTAAAGATTTTGCGTTATAGAAAAATTACCAGAAAATGTCAACTTGTTTTAACACGCTCGCACAATTGAAATAAACATCCATTACACTTTGCTTCATTGCCACAATACCTCCGCTCCACCACACCTCACACACAGCAGGACCGGACAAGACACCGCATGAGGCTTTACGCCGAGCGCTGCAGTGCAGAGAGAAAATCTATAAGGTGTATAAATAGGCATTCAGAGGAAACAGCACCCCATTGATCATCTCAATTACAGATAGTGATATTTAATCCACAGTCTCTGCTGCTTCATACACAGATTGATATTGATCATCATTTGGATCAACACACATAGGCAGCCGCTAGTGATCTTGCATCAATATCATAACCTCTGTCTTATTGAAAAGCTCTTAAAGTCTGCATCCTGGATGGATTTATACATGGAATGTGAGCCGGATAGAAAGATCGACAGCTTCATTTCAAGGGGAATTCATTAAGTATATTAACACTTGCACATTTTAATAAGGAGCAGGTTTTCTAAATATGGTTTACAGCAGCAAGGGGTCTCACAGCTGTGGGTAACTGTGTGTGACGAAGGGGGGTGTACTTCCCAATTCTGCTATAAATCACCTTCTCTCCTCCCTAACACTTAGACCCCCTGGATGATGTCATTCTGCAGAATATCATATGATACACACAGAGGACCACCAGGACTCTCAAAATACTATAAAATGTTCAGTTGTGGCCATTTCTACCTGATTTGACCCCTAACAACTACATTTGTTAGCAAAACCTAATGTGCTTAATGGATAATTTAGGACAAAATGTAAAATAATGTGCAGCCTGGTAAATTAAATAGATTCAAATAAATACATACATAACGACTGTATCAAATTAAAATCTTAATAAAATTAAATACAGTTGAATGAATATTAAAGATTTTATTGATGAGCATAAATCAAATTTCACAACCCTCATGTTGAACTATTAACTAAATATATGAATATATGAGATATTAACTAATCAGTTCTTAATATAAACACTGACACTATGGTTATAGGACAAAATAAAAAAACCCGTAAATAAAAATTGAAACACAAATGAATTACATTTAAGTAAAAACTATTAATAACTTTTTAAAAGTAACGTGTAGACCAGTCAAAGCCAAAACAAAGACTGGCTTCTATCTGACTAACAGGATGGTACATATCTTACATGTACACCCTTCTCTTTCTTTTTTTCTTCGTGAAGTATACAGTGATGGATGTCCTGCTGGAGAAGTGTTGTGCTCTACTGACCTCAATATATCGTTGATAAATGTTAACCCACCCACCCACACATATAAACACACCCAAATACACCCACAAAAGGGTGACATCATCGATGCAGCCAAACAATGGAAGGCCAAGCGCTAACGTGATTAAAAGTGAACGTGGCAGAGACATCTGGTGTGTATGTGCGGTTCTGATCTTGTGCATGTGTGCATCTCAAATCTAATTTTTCCCGTAGACGAGCATTTTAACGAGGTTAGTGCGGATTCAAGGGCCGTGCTGCATAAGCGAGAGAGCAGGTCCATTCCTCTCCATTAGCTCTGTGTGAACTGACTGCACGCTGAGAAAATGAAGACGCAGTGTTCTGTGCGGCTTTAATGAAGGACGTATTAAATCGACTGTACTGCATTTAATGTACAATAATAGACCTCGTGTACAGGTGACATCATCGGGGCAATTTAGATCTTTAGCGGAGACGGCAAAGAAGTCTATTCTATAAAATGCTGGGGCATTTTCGACCCAGCGTTGGGTCAGAAAGGGACAAAACCAACAGTTGGGTTGTTTTAACTCATTGCTCGGTCAAATCTAAACATTTTCTGGGTTAATTTACAGTAACCCAACAGCTGGGTTTGTCCCTTTTCGGCCCAACACTGGGTAGAAGATAGCCAAACATTTTTAGAGTGTGTGGTGGCGTCAGTGTGCAGTCAACATGAAATTGCATTTGCACCCGATTTTAGTTCTGTAACCATGCAGATTTTTGAGTGAACCAAAATATTTAACACTAAAAACAGAACAGCAAGTTACTGCGTTCTAATGAAATATTATGAAGGCCACTGATTTTATTAGGGCTGTCAAACGATTAACTGCAATGAATCGCATCCAGAATAAAGTTTGCGTTTACACAACATATGTTTGTGTTTATTAATGTTTATATATTTTTTTAATATATGCATGTATGTGTTTGTTTTTATAAATAAAAAAATAATACGCACAGTACACAGACATACATTATGTCAACAAATTTTTTTATTTTGGCTGCGAATAATCACTTGACAGCCCTAGTTTTTATCTTTGGAATGAATAGCACATAACCATGAACTGTGCAAAGTTAATCAAAACGTATGTTTTTTCTCATAGCTTTATCTGGGCACCTTTACCACAACTTGCTTTTAAAACAAGATATTATTTCCAGCTTTGGTGGTTGTTCTATTGGTGAACTCTTGTAGAAACATCTTACAGGCGCCTGGCATCTCTCCAGCGTAGCGCTAGAGTTTTCGTGCTCGACAAAGAGGTTATAAAATAAACACAGGAGATAAAGTAAATGCTAACTCATTCTAACAGCTCCCCGTTGACCGCATAATAGCTTTTCTCCTAAGAGACAATCACTACAGGAGGTACTCGAGCTCTCAGTGTCAAACATCTGAACAGGTACAGAAAGTGTGTGTGTTCATTACGAACCCAACCCCACCAAAACACCATAGTGAATTGGTTCCTACACTACAAAAAGAATGGTATTTTACTGGCCAATGTTATCAAAAAGGAGAATGATGTACAGTACTTATGGTATTTAAGCAGAAACAACTGAAGGACTACAATTTACAGTATGTTATTTTTTAACCATTTAAAATATGCCAATACATGCATAAATAAAAAATTCCGGTCATGTTTAACGGGAGTACTTTAACGTCTGATTTCATCGGTTTGTTCAATACTGGTGTTTTCACTGAGCTGTAGTGTGAAACTCAAGGCCAGAAAAAAATTATATGCAAAAAATGTTGCTTCAAAAGCAACACCCATACCGTTTTCGCAGTGGTATGCAGCTAATCTTTTGAGAAAGGGGAGCAAAGAATGGCATTAAAAAATATATTCTCAGAGCGTCCCTTTGACTATAATCTCCTCTCAGTGTGTTGTTCTGCAGTAAATGTCAAAGGGGCCAAAATGCCAACCCCAAAACAAAACGATGCTAAAAATCTACGGCGTTTGAGGCAGAAAATGCAACTAGTATATGCTACCTTTTTTTAAGCTAGACAAAGTTATGGGTTCTTGACCAGATTTTTACCAATACGTACACTTTACTAGCCCAAAAATGTTCTATTGTTCAACGCTTATTCATTGGTATTTTGAATAATTCAGCCACACGATCAGCCACACAATATGATACCAGAATGCATTAAAAGCCACTATCCGCAGCCCCAATGTAATGAGATTCTGATAGTCACAGAGCGCTACTGAACATCCCAGAGGAGCTCAGAAAGATAAAACTATTGATCTAGACTTAAACAATACAGAGCAAGAGATATGGCTGGATGGCGGAGCCAAGCAAATGTATCTGCTGGTTATTTGCATACACTTCCAATACGGCTCGGATTTTCCCAGCATGAAAGCCTTCAATAAAGTAGTCAGACGAAAACAGTAGGTCATCGAGAGTTATTGTTATGCCGAATGCATCGTTCTGGTAATAACATGATACGACAGCAGGAGACTAAAACGAATAAAGTATTCATAGGAAAAATGTGTGTTCCAATCGGCGCACCTGTCAAAACAATTGAATATTGTGTGTGTAGCGTGCACAGCGCTCGTGTAATGCAAGACTTAAATGAAGAAATCATTGGAAAATGTAAAGGCTATGGTATTAGAAGACATCTTACCGACAAGCAGTTTCAGTAAAACTGATTTAGCTTGATGTCGCCAAGCTAGCTATGGATGCAGATACTGTAGGTGGGACTGTATACCGTTATTGTAACCATGGCGATGGAACAGATGGGTCAGCACAGAAACTGCATGCGGTGTGGGGCGGGGGCATCACTACTTGGGAATCAGACATTGCATAATAGATGCATTTTTTATAATAATGCATGTAAGTTTAAAATCATATTCTAATCGTCACTTAAGACTTGGTATTACTCTAAGAGTCCCGTGATACATGCAAATTCTAAACGTACAACAAAATAATACATTTTTCTGCCTTTTTCAGCAGTGTGCACAATTCTGAAAGGTCCCTCAAGAATGAACGAAAGGCATTGAAGAGTTTTACTTTTATATTTATGAACAGATACAGTATAAGCCTCCGAGTCCCATGACACATGCAAATCGTAAACGAATAAAGATCCAGTTTTCTGCTCCGACTGCACGCATTATTCCGAAACGTCCCCCCAGATCGTTCGTCAACTTTGATCTTATTTTACCGTCTAGGTTTTTTTACTTCAAAGAAAAACAATGCGTGTCGCATGTCTGCAAAACGTACAGTGGGCAAACAGTGTGACATTGAAGCATGTCAGCGTGTCTCAGAGAAACGCACAAACACAAATGGAAATACGAAGTGTTTGCTGCTCTTATGGCACTAATGAGGGAGCGAGAAATAAGAGCCCTTCATCAGCTCGGTTGGCAGTCATTCACCCACATGTCTCCTCCTCCGAGAGAATGAGAAAAACACCAATTGGGTCTCCAGCCACAATCTTTGGGTTTTATTGTGGTTTGTTGTGGTCCTACAAATGTCAAGCATCGTAATTAAGATTCTGACTGAAATATTAATGTTCGCTGCATACACATCGTTAATATTCACTCGCTGGTGAAGACAGCTCGAACTACTGTTAATATTTCACACGCTAACACAGCGTTAACGTGACGTACACTTTGGTTTTATAAAATATAAAGTGAATGGATAGATAATACGCAGGAGATGCAATCATCTCATGCCATTTAGGAATATTCAGCATGTTCAGCTGTCATTGCCATGGCTTTTTCAATGCCATGGCAATAATTTTCTGAAGGCTGAGAAAGAGCTTATGACCTTTCAACCTTACAATGGCGGGTGAGTTAAATATTTATTTATTAGGAATAAAAAAACAGAGACATGGTATGTTTGCGCTGAAATATGACAATATTGCAATTCTGTGTGTTCAGTACTGAGATTCAAAACTGTGATTTATTGCAATCTTTTATTCATGTTTATCATTCACTTCTTGATGAACTTCGCGAATAAAATACCGAACTTGCTTTTCTCAATCATAAAGCCATAAAAATAGCATCGAGCATACAAACATTCCAGGATGTTTTTCTTCACAATAAAATATTTTTAAAGAAAGTTTACAAACAAAACAAGTTTTGTAAAATATAAATGTAAAAATGTCACCAAAATATTGATGCTTGGATAAAAAATACAACATAATATCGATTTGTCTCTTACCTCTGGTATCTATATCTACTTATATCATCGCAGGAAAAATTATTACTACATTATTACAACCACAACAAAATTATTATCAGTTTTACAGAATTTACTATGTATTTGTGTGTGTTTTCGTAAAATGAACGTTTTTGTTTAATTCTGGGAAATATTCTTCCAAATTCCATATAAAAATAAACCGTACATGTGCCCTAGAATGTGACGGCAAAAATTTAGGAAAAAAAACTAACAATGAAGATAAATCTCTCTTATGTCATTTTATATTATAAATCTAAATATTAATCATATAAAATATCATATTATTAACAGTTTGTTTTCTACATTTTTGCTGTCACACAATAGGACACATGTACGGTTATTTGTCAACTACCCATTTTTGCAAAAAACTGAAACGTTACAAACAAGTGAAAATAACAAAAAAGATCCAAACTTTGCAGATCTTGAATAACGTTACGCACGGAAAACAAGGTCATATTCATGTTTAAACAACACATTACTAATGTTTTTACATGTATTTTAGGATCAGTTCAAAAATGAATTAAGCCTGATTTTTCTCTCAACTTTCATGCGGCTTTGCATTAACTCTCTCAGTAATTCATACAGTATTGCACATTCCTGAGGTTTGTCTTTGTTAGAATTCACCTTCAACAGACACCTGTCTGGAATTGCCACATTACATGCAAAAATGCTGAATAAACTTAGAACTGGAATGGTCTCTTAATTTTTTCCACGGCTGTATACAAAAACCTACTTTCTGCATCTCTATTGCCTTCACAGACAGACAGATCTTATAGACGAGAGATGGATGGAAAGTTCTAAAGCAATTGTGAATTTGGATTTAAATCCAAGGTATTTCGACCTCATGTGTCAGAAGTGGTTGAAAGGGATAAAAAAAAAAGAGAAATAGAAGATGAAAGCTTATTTGCCAAGCCATTTGCACTCTCTCTCTCCCCCTCTCTCTCAGACAATCTGTCTCTCTCATTGCTTTTGACATGTCAGAAAGAGCCACGGCCTATCACCATGGAGACAGATGGCGGTTACAGGTACAGTAGAGGGGTGGGGCAGTGACATGCTTTCTCCTTGTCTAGCAAAGGTGATTTTATACCAGCCTATGCCACATGCACTCTTTGTCTGTTTAACAGTCTCTCTCTCTCTCTCTCTCTCTCTCTCTCTATCCCCAGACAATTAAATCATTTCACATCTTTCACAAGCACAATGGCAAAAACAATATACTGTGTTGAAACAGGTGCACACATAATTAATAATCATTATCCACCTGATTTCACACAGTTCACACTCTCTTCAAAAAAAAACCCAGGTCCAAATGCCTTATTCAGCCAAACACACGCACACACAAACAATAAAGCCAGCGAAACAAAATTCAGCCCTAAAAGTCTATCGTGCATAAATGAGAACCCGCTGTTTGAAAAACACACGGTCTGCGAATAAATATGCATTCACAAGCTCAGGCAGTCTCAACGGACATCTCTCATCACAACACCGAAACTCATGCATCAGTACTACAGCTTGACATTCAGCGCGGGTCTGAATGCTGATGTCAGGGGATCTGTCAAGGGTTTTTTGGCTGCAATGTAGCGTGCTGCAATTTGGTCTGCACTCAGTCAGCGTTCGGTGGCAGTGCCGCAGAACGCACATGCTCCTGTGTGTGTAAAGGACTGAGCCGCAGACAAATTCATCAGGTCACATGTGACATTATTCACATAAATCAATCCCCAGGGTGAGATTAAATGTATGTGAAAAGAGTTTGCATGCAAAGCACCACACACTCACCATTAGAAGGCAGACGGCAGATTCGGGCATCAGTTGTACAGCCATGATGATGTTTTGCTACTATAAACAAATGTTTAAGTAATGTTCAAGTATAGTGCCGAAACCCGTTGACAACAGTCACGATCTAAACACCCCAAGAAAGAGTTGAGGCAACATTCAATCAACGCTCGGTTTCGTCCTCTCGTCTGCAGGACTCTTTGACTCTCTGGCTGCTTTGTGACAATAGTTTCCGGTCGCCGGTCGTTCCCTACTGTCCTTCCGATCAGAAATCCTAAAGCGTGACTCAAGCTTCGTCCCTGACTCCGACTGAAATGTCTCGTCTCAAACAGGCTGTTCGACTCCCACCTCCCTGAGGACTGGGACAGACACACGCACACAAGTGTGTCACACATAAACACACACGAGGCAGAGACCGTTGCTTGAAGACTGAACGGCACTGCAGACGCACATGCGCTTCCACGCTCACAAATCCCTCTGATACAACGGGGCACTGGAAGAGAAAGCGAAAGAGAGAGAGCGAGAGAGAAAGAGAGGGGGGGAGAGAGAGAGAGAGAGAGAGAACCCACCTATCAATAAACACAAAAATCATATCAAGTGTCATGAGCCCACTTAGGAAATGAGCAAACACACACACATCTCTCATTTCTCTAAATGAAACTGATATGCGAGTTCCAACAGGCAGCAGTTTGCTTTAATAAAAGTGAAAGATTAAATACTGCAGAAGGACAATGAGCAGAGCATGCTCCTATTATTCATACTCGTGGTAATGGATTTGAAAAATATCAACATAAACATTCAACTCATCCAGCGTGGTTTGAGCTAATCATGTACTTCTGTTACAGATCGCGTATCACAGGCAGTTTCTGCCAATCTCATATTAATCTTGAGTGCCTATACAGTAGTATTGCATACGTCGTATCTTCAAAGAGTATTTAGTTTGATCAAATTTATTAGAGAGATACAGCTGTACGATTATTTCCGGAAAAACACGAGCTGCTAGAGGTGGGACTAGTGGGGAGAGTGGGATGGAAGTACAGCACGAGCAAGCAACACATCATCACATTAATCCCTTCGTGTTATGTACATTATGCGCGTACATGCCGATTAGCTTAGTTTGACTTGCCGCGTGCAGTTCATGTCCGGCATCTTTTAGCACTGGGACCGCGCCATCTGTCAGTTTCAAACCATCTCCAAATCCAGTGTTAAATCCACCGTTTATATAACATCCATCACTGAAATGCCATGAACAAAACAGACACACCTAAACGTCACTATCGCAAGAGAAACGAGCTGCAGCCCATCTTGACGCAAGTTGACCATGTTGAGCATGCGAAGCCAGCACGTCTAACAGTGTAAGGAAGTGTGAATGCATGACATAGCATGATACCCGATCTTTAAGAGTAATTTTCTAAATGACCAGACTCCAATTTTTCACCCGTCAATCTTACACTGATTGAGAGACAAGAACATCAGATAATTACGGCCAGCACACAGTACCATAGCATGTGCATAGTAACAGGATTAAAATCATTTAGAACACCATAGCAACCGCATCACAACACCCTAGCAGCTACCATCAACACACTTACATCACAGCATTAACTTTTCTTTATTTATTTAGAAAATGTAAAAAATGTATTCTGTCTAAATTGTGCTGTTGTTCTCGGTGCAGTAAATAGCCTATGTGTGAAAACAGAAAGCCAGAGAGATTGTGAGAGGTTGTTGCCTTAGGGGATCTAACATACTTTCCCCAAACATATGATTAGCTGGCTACTGCGTCTCATATCTCTCTCTCTCTCTCTCTCTCTCTCTCTCTCACACACAAGGTGAGAAGTTGCCACTTCTCCCCCATTCTGCTTTTTTTCTCACCGCCTCATTTCACTTCCATGTGACACTGATGTTGGAAGGGTTTAAAGCACCATCCCTTTAATCTTCAATGAAACTGCACTCTTTTAAACATTCATACACCTGGGTCTCTCTTTCTCCAGACACAAACACACACACACATTTTCTCCTTGGCTGGTTCTTTTAACCCGCTCAGGACTAATTAGTCCACCAGAGCGGGAGTGCACTAACAAAGATAAATGAAGTCACACTGTGTCCGGCTGACTGACTCAAGACTACGGGGTGGTGTGGGCCATCGGGGAGGGGAGTTCTTCTTTAGATCTACTGTATGTTGCTATGACAGAATCACAATAGAAATGCATTATTCCCTTGTCATTATGTTTGTTTAATATGAAGGTATTTCAGTAGCAAAACTTGAGAGCTTGTACATCTTAAATTGAAAACTTGTAAATTAAGTATTTGTACTTGTATGCTAAAATGTACACTCGCAGCCCCAATGTGAAAACCCGTAAAGTAAATATCTGAAGTTGAATGTCGAGATTTGCACCCGTAAACAATAATCACAAACCTGTGTTCTGAGTTTAAAGCTGCAGACAAATAGACACAAATGTATAAAATGGCATTTGCAAAAATAAATCGACAGGCACAAATGTGTAGTGCACATTTGTACTTACTCATAGATTCAGATTCGCAGTGCAACCACAAATAGGCACATACAACTTCTCAAACCTGTCACTGCAGTTTCAAATCTTCCCGCCTTGACTTTTGCTACTACGTTCGCGATAAACCCGTTGCAAAACTAACTTGTGCACTTGAAAGCTCAGAGGCGAGAGAAAGAACGGCATTTGATGACGTCATGTGGCTGAGCCACACCGCCCCCTAATGGTTGGGAAAATCACAATGAAAGGAGTTTTTTAAATCACTAATAGTACTTAATTTAAGATGAAACTCTAAATCAATAAATACATTTTCCGTAACAAAAATACTACTTACGGCCTCTTTTTTTACTATAAATTAACTTTTATATTTTATTCTCTTTTATATTTACTGCAGTATATCTTTGTTCTATGTTTGTCCTTTATTATATATTTATTGCTTTTCTACCCCATCTGCAAAATATATTTTTTTACAGGTACATAGGCTACTGAATGACAATAATGATATTGAATCTGATAAGCGTGGTGTATAAATTAGCAACCTAATTAACAACCTAACTTAGCTGAAGCAAGTTCGCTGACGATAATGATCAAAATTAAAAACAGAAAATGTACAGTCAGCCTGTCATTGTGTAAGGCTCCTATATCAGAATGATCAGAATCAGTTCTTGTATAACACTGAAGGGGTTTATTCGGCAATAACAACCGACTGGATGCATTATCCTGCGGCTAGTAATTATCACATGAGAAAATAATTGTACACTAAATATTGATTAAATATGTTTAAGCTCATCTGTTAAAAATCCAAACCTTCCTTGAGAAAAAAAACTTCCAGGTAAACCCACAACCCCGATACTGTATATGGTGGCATTGCACAGTCCTGCATACAATTTCTGTTCATTTTCAATGTCTTTACATATTGAAAATAACAAAAAATATAAAAAAGTAGAAATAGCTTAAAAGTGCAATAATGGTCAATAATACATTATAACTAAAGAAATAATAATTCTCAAGGGTTAGGCTATAGAATCATGTTGAACTGTGTAAATGTACATTTTTATATAGTATATCAATGAACATTATAGTAGAAAATGTAGTCAGCCTGTCATTATATTTTAAAACAAACAATAGTACACAACGGATTATCGATAGTATACAGAATGATATCATAAAAATACATTATGAAATGATATATATACAAGATAGTATAAGTCATGGAATAGTTATACATGACAGTATACATAAGTGTGATGGTTTCGCTTTAGTTGAAAACTGTTTTATTTAAACATTATTTAAACTATTATTTGCTAGATCCATTCATAGCGATTTTTCTAGCCATTAGGAGGCAGTGTGGCTCAGCCACATGACGTCATCAAATGCCGTTCTTTCTCTCGCCTCTGAGCTTTCAAGTGCACAAGTTAGTTTTGCAACGGTTTATCGCAAAAGTAGTAGCAAAAGTCAAGGCGGGAAGATTTGAAACTGCAGTGACAGGTTTGAGAGGTTGTGGATGCCTATTTGTGGTTGCAATTCAAATTTGAATCTAGGAAAACGTGTAAATATGTGCTATGCATTTGTATCTGCCAATGTATTTGGTAAATGCCAGTTTACACATTTGTGACTATTTTTCTGCAACTTCAAATTCAGAAGACAGATTTGTGAGTTTTGTCCAGGAGTGCAAATCTCAACATTCAACTTCAGTTTTTTATTTTACAAGTTTTCACATTGGGGCTGTGAGTGTACATTTTAGTGTACAGGTACAAATACTTACTTTACAAGTTCACAAACTAAAATCTACATGCTCTCAAGTTTTGCTACTGAAATACCTCCATAGTTTAACATCTGCCTATCACATACAGACGGTCAGAAGTCAGTACACAGTGTGATGATGACGTACAAGATTAAAAGTATTAAAAATGCTCAAATTTGGGGTTAATCAAACAACTTGAGTATTAAAATTTGTCAGGCAACTCGATGAGGTCACAAGCAAGTATCAGGCTTGCAATACAAACATCCACATATCAGCAAATCAGATCAAGTCAAACAATACATATTATAAACATATCTAACTGTAACTTATCTACGTTGAACATCTAAAATGTTGCATTTGATTCTGATAGTTCTGAATAACTTGTTACAAAATAAGAGCAAGAGGTACGAAAAATAGAGCACAACAAACACTACTGAGTAAGGATACCCTGGTAGCACACATAATTGCTAACATGCCATATTCACTTACAGCCTATCTCTCCAATACCCATCAAATTAATGTCCGTCTAATTCCAATAAAAATAACACAAATAATGTATGAAAATAAATGAAATATATGGGGATGAATATGACTTAATACTTTCTCATCTGACAGTCCTTGTTAATAAGTTTATGATGTACTGTATCGTGACGCTATGACGTTTTCCAAGGAGGAGAAAACACCTGTGCGTGGGGCTTGAGAAAGAGACATAACAGCTATATGCTATTGTGATTAAAGTCCGTCACTCCATTTACGTTTACAGATGTATAATGTTAACTTACGATCTGTCCTGCGATTGCGATTCATCTTGAGCATAGTTATGTTATGTAAAAGAAGCGTTTCCACATCGTTTGAACGCTCGCGCAAAGTACGAAATGTGACTCGGGTCACTGCGCATGCGCAGTCGAGTTTATAAGCGCAGACCCAACGACGTGCTGTTTGGATCAAAAATAGAAAATATAGTCAGGTGGAAAATATTTATATTTTATTTATTTATTATTTATACTAGTACTTATATATTTTAATTAATATATTTTATTAAATAGATTTGTTTTTTAAATACATTTGTTTTGCTTGTCTTGGATGTCACATTGTAAAATATTTGAGTCAAGCTTATTGAAACAATAAGCATAATGCAATGTCAGCTGGAGGTAAATATTTTTTATATTTGTAAATATCCGCATTTACAGAACAAATATTCACCCCAGAACAAATGAACAAACTTATATATAGTGATAAAATGAAATCAACATAAACTGCTGGGAATATATTTTCCCCCCTGGGAATCTGTGAATACTACTGTGAATAAGTGGCAGGGAAATCAATATCATACTGCAGTAAGATTTTATCACAATGCAGAATCAATGCCCAGACACCAAGTATTGATTTTGTTATTAAACATTTTATTTTACACTTGAAGACTTTGACTTTTTTACTTAACACAACTCTGTCTTTTATTTGAATATGAATAAAAGTTTTTTTATGTTTGAATTCCGAGGTGCTGTTGAAGAACGTGGCTTAAAATCTGTTGTAGAGGCAAAACAATTGGCTATTAGATTCAGTAGGCTTATTTTAACAGCACTGATGCATGATTACTTTTAAATTCTTAAACATTGTAATTGTACAATGTTGTATTTAGCTATTATTCTATAATAATTAAATAAATGTATTCTAATCAATACTAATGTCCTTACATTTTAAAAATAAATATGAATGAAAGTGCGTAGTATGTTTTACAGTCCAACAGCACCCTCTATTGGACATGGCTTAATCTTACACACTAAAGCCATCCAAGTGTGTGGTAAATCAAAATATTTTAATTCATACTTATTTACATAAAGCCTAGCAACAAATAAAGTCATTGATTTTTTTGCCTATGTCGTCACGGACAATAAAACTGTAGGAGTAGAGTCAATGTTAATATATTTCATATTATTATTTCCTGTTATTACTATTAGGTCACAGAATAAATAAAACATTTTGATTAAAACCATATCATAATATGGAAAGTCCTTTTAAAATGTTACAAAAAAATAAAAATAATAAGGTTTTTATTTCAGAATATGTTAGCATAAAATTAAATAATATGATTTTTTTCTGAAAGGTTTATGACCACCATTTACATAACATACATAACAACTACATAACTTTACATACTGTACATGAATGTGAGTGTGGAGATTTCTCCTGAAGACTGTCAGCGTTGGATTAGATATTCACACTGTATTTTTCAAGATGCATTTGCCAAAGAAAACATCAGATGTGATGTTGATGAGAACTTGTGGCCAAATGCAAGAGAGAGGGGACTGGAACCCTCACAATAATTTACAAAGAAAGAACAACTACACGTGTTGTGTTGAACTTTTTTTACAGTAATTATCATTACAGCCCTGGAATTTCAGGATTTCCCCCCACATTTTTTCACCGTTTGACTGTAATTGTTTGTACTATATTACTGTAAAAAATGAAATTGCAGCATTTCAGGTTCCATTTTCTTATAGTACATTCAATAAAGTGAAAAGTGGTTATTCTATATAAAATACTGATTGATTCAAACTTCAAAAATAAAAGTTATGTAATAATTTATGTAATGCGCCCTGTTGTTAGTGTTTTTTAAGTCAGTGTGTTATGAATGACATGTATATGTTTTCTGAATGAGAATTGTTGGGACGAGCTTATTTTGAGACATGAAGTATTTTGTTGGTCTGAGTGAGTTTTGGAGGTGAGATGAACTGTTTTTCCAGCAGTCATGTTGATAATGCAGACTGTGTGAAGAGTTTTGAAAATGTGGCTTCAGTATTGAACCGTGCTTGTTAGCAGTTGAAAAAAAAATCACCTTGCAGTTTCTCAGGAGCATCGGGTAGCTGCAGTCAGAACATAAGAGGCTTTCCTACCTCAATCCTTCTGCAACTGTCACAGGCACTTTGTCACTTACAGATGAGACTTTTCATCAGCAACACTTTTATGCTGATGTCAATGAGTTTTTGACCAGCGGTGTGAGGACTAGGAGAGTAAAGTGAGGACATTTAGGCCGGTCTTCACTTCCAGAGACCCCTTTAGAGGGCTGTTTGAGGGTCAAGACTCGGTTTTAGGTTTTAGAGGGTCAGGGGAAGGGGCTAGAGATTACATTGCATCATGTATGTCCTCACAAAGATAGTTGTGCAAACGTGTGTGTGTGTGAAAGAGAGAGAGAAAAATATAGAGAGATCATACTAAATTACATTTACATTACATTTATGCATTTAGCAGATGCTTTTATCCAAAGTGACTTACATTGCATTATACTATACATTTTTTGTCTCTAAATCATTTAGAATACCATAAGGTACCACAAAAAAGTAAGACAACAACTATACGTTATGGTAATTAGTTTAATAAGGTCAATTTAAATTAATTTAAGAATTAAATTAAGAATTTTACAGTCCAGACAGGATGTCCTCTAAAATTACACAGTTCATCAGTTCATCAGTTAACACAAACACTCATCTCATTCTGTCTGCCAGATGGTGGCAGTGTAAGAGCAATTGCCATGCTTACATAAGTCTGTTAATTCATCCTGCTTAGTAAAAAGGAGACATACACATATGTCAAGGAGATTTGAATACCTGGCTGACCTGCAGATAACATCCTGGAGCATAAACATCTATTTGTGTCACCCTTGTACCCATAACCCCTTTCTCCTTCACCAGCACCAGCCCACAACACACATTCAGTTTGTTCAATAAAGTGCATTAGATTCAACTTTATAGTTACTATGTAATGTAGTACAAAAACAATTATTGTAAGTGCAATATACCATGTAAAAAAAAGAGTTTAAGTGGTTGTTATAGTGCAAATGTCATTACAGTTTTTTCAATTGCTAACAAGCGTTTACCAATACTTAAAGTACTTTTTCTAAACTCTTAACACAGTAACACACCTATACGTCACACAATTAGCTAAATAGTTAATTTTCTTGCCAAAACCACATTCTGTTAAATAAATACAAACTCTACTTTTCAAAACGCTGAATGCCTTTTTCCAACATATGATAAATAGCTGATTCCAATCTCAATATGAGACATAGCTAGATGTTGAAGTCTTTCCATTACATGATCATGAGCATCCAAATGCTGAAGATCAAAGATTAGAACTGTACTTTGTTCTGTGCATTATTTTTTTGTCCGTTATTTGGTTCAATTTTTGCTATCTTTGAACCAAAGGGCATGCGTTTTTTTACATCCATAACACATATTGCTAATAAAGCCTTTACTGCAGCAGTCACTTACGTTTTTTACATTCTACGGATGAATCCTTCACTATGTTGTCTTCTGTGAGCTTTTGGAAAGTTTTGAAAGTTTGTATTTTCATGGAGATATTGGAGTGTTTTGGCAGTATGAAAGTCAACTTTTTTTAAATCCTATGTTTTTTTGTCAAAGTAAGTAATGCAGTTTTTGTAATGTCATTATTTGTTAGCATTTTGACAGTCTATGCGTTATGATTGACTATATGTTCCTGTTAAACTAGTGCTAATGTTTGGACCTAATGACTCGATTTTGAATCAGATTTGCTGTGTTTTGATAGAGTTAATCAATTATCACTAATTAGAAAATTCTTATCAGGTCTTTTAAAGCTGCTGTTGTTGCAGAAGAAGAAGGTTTTTTACCAGGGTTTGGAACATTAGATCTTAATTTTTGTCATGCTGTATTTAAGCATTTGTAAAAAAGATAAGAAAGATCCATAATTTTGGTATGGGGTATAAGCTTGTGTGAAAAGAAAATGTGAGCATTTTAGAAACGTGTTAATCGACTGAGTATTGTGTGAAAACAACATGAATTGTGTTGATGGTATGGTCACAACATACTGATGATGTGCTAATTGTGTTTAGAGTTTTGAAAATGTGGCTAAAGATTGGTCAAAGGGATGTTAGCAATTGAAAAAAAACAGTAATGAGCCATATTAAACAACAGAGTGTAATAGATGCAATCTGAGTTGTGTTTGTATTTATAAAAAATTAACTGGAATAAAATTATGAATCTTGGGTCTGTGTATACAGTAGATCACCGTTTGGAGATCGGGAGGTGATTTTACACACATGGTGTAAAAAATCAACATATTTCAACTTAAGTTCATTTGCAGCATTAATGTTTTATTTAATTTACTTTTGGTTATAATATATATGTACTGTATATGCAGTATATATCACCTCACTTGAATCAAAATCATAGATCTTTTATAACTCTTTACAAAACATATGTATATAATTATATACGTCATCATCGTTGCTTATACTGTTATGTACACTAAATATATACTATATATACATATTTAATTATGTAAATATATAATACAATATTGAATTTGGGTTTGGAGGATTGAATTCACAAAACTTATTCTAATTTAAGAGTTTGAAATAGGTGTTCGAGAGGTGCTAGATTTTTGGAATCAGGCACTTCACACTTAAATAAACCTAACTACATGTTTACAAAGTAACAAAGATAAATCTGTGCTACAGTATGACATTTTCTTCCCAATTAAAGACTATTTGACTTTTCCTCTGCATAAATATTACAATACAAGTGCCTGATGCAACGGAGGGCACTCATTTGTGCACACAAACAGGGGGGCATGTTTGTTCAAGCCACAGTTCTTCAGCACGTCTTGTGGAGCGTCTGTGTGTAATTAGTCGGTCAAGAGCAGCCTGTCTCCATCTCTGCTGTTTCTGTTGCTCCAACCAGACGCCTCTCCAGGGCCGAGCACTCCATCAGTGCACCTTGGGATTTCACTTTGTTTGTGAGGAAGCCGTTTCCAAGCTGTGCGTACACATAGTGATAGAGGTGTGCATGCAGGTACGCGCAAACAAGCGTGTGTGATGCGCACACACACACTGTAATGCTTTAACTTTAATTAGCACAACTGCAAGCTTTTCTATACACAAGCTTTCCAATGCGCAACTGCAGAGTACGTAACTTTAATTGTTCTGAAACAAGAGGCTTGTCATTACTGAATGGCAGACAGACACAAGCTCCTCCCCCTGATGAAACAAACACACATGCACACTTAATACTGCAATCCTCTTTGTGAAAGTGACGCGTTACTGTCAGAAACAGAGCTTAGCTGAAGTGAAACACAGAGAGAGAGAGCGAGAGAGAGAGAGAGAGCGAGAGAGAGAGAGAGAGAGAGAGAGAGAGAGAGAGAGAGGAAGGGACTCATTCAATTTCTGTTTGCCTGCCATCCAGTAAACTACAGTTTGGTCTTGTGTAGGGTTCTGTATTGTACTGTACCACCGCTTTCAGCTTCAGGACTACATCAAGCCGCGCAACTGGAAATAGAGCTTTTTTTCTTCTTTTATTTTTAATCCACAAACTTTATTTCATCTTGGACATTATCGGGATTGTCAAATGCTGATCAAAATTTGTCTAACATAGACTGAATTGCTCCAGCAAACCTACTTTGTATGGGCACAACGTCGCAAATTTGGCCCGTGGTTCAAAGGATGCTAATAGCCCATGCAAATTGGATACAAATCTAACTGAGGACGCCCATAACCACATCTTATTTTATTGCATGAATGTGCGCAAGGGGTTGAATCTAGTGTGACTCCTGGTGTATGTGCACACAGCAGAGACTCGGGTGGTCTCGGGTAAGGGGGGAGAGAAAAGGGTCAGGTGTTTTTTGGAAGGGTCAGCTGGGCAACGCTGGATTTTGCAGAAATGGATGGACACGCATATGACCGCTATGCAGACGGGGATAGAGACAGCTACCAGATTGACTACCGGCGTATTGTGGGGGACATGGAACCCGCTAGGCCACGGGTGTTGTTACGAGACTCGGATCACCACTTTCAAGGGCCGTTTACCCACAATGCACTGCATGGGAATGGGCACGGTCATGGGCACGAGACGGCTGCCCAGCGCTACAGTGCCACCCGTATACAGGCAGGGTATGAGCCGGAGAGGTGAGACATACTCTAGTACTTCTGAAGTATGAGAATAAATGAGGCTGTCTGGCTATTATTTAAATGCTTAAGACATTAGTGTAGGTTATTTCATGCATCATTAATGATGCATAGTTTCACCTATTAATTATTGAATAACTCATGTTGATTTTGCCCCCTTTTTGTTTATGCGCATGAATCACATCTTTTGTTTTAAACTGTATTGACCGAGTGTATTTAACAATGCTGACAGTATAATGGAAAAGCAACAGGTGTGGATTTGAGTGACAGATGGAAGGAGGCAACTTTAATTGGTCTGTTTTTGCTTGTATAGAATATTTTTTAATTATATTTTTATATGGTCAATCATTATAGATCATTTTCAGTAAATACTGTATGTATAGTTTTTATGTATCAGTGAATAATTATGCAATTTGTAGAATAGTTTAAAATTACAGTAAATCCACAGATTACCTTTAAATACCTCATAGAGCAATGACACCAAAACCTGTGACACAGGTGTTGCTCTGATGATCGAATAAAAGCCTTAAAATAAAATGCCCTCAGAGGTTAACTACAGTACATTGGTGCTTATCCCCTACCATGAAATCTTATCAAGAAACCTAAAGGTTATTTGAGCATCTAATTGATGGCCTGCTAATATAAGTGTATAATAAAACAGTGAAATGTGCCATGATGCTCAGTGATGAAATAATGAAATCTAGCAGTTTGTCATCTTTCTTTCACATGTCTTTATTTTACCATTAGAGTTTGTAGAGCACTATGTAGGTCTAATCTGCAGTTGAGATCGAGTATAAATCCTGCTGTCATAAAAACCAGCGCGTGTGTAAACTGACAGGGAAAGATTAAATGACCATCAGCAACAACCACTTAGAGTCATTTGGGTGTTCGATGTCGTACATCGAAGACGATTTTGTGGTCACGGCAATATATAGGCCCTCTCGTAAACAACTAAATGCATAAACTCAAAATGTAAGTGAAATGTAAATCCTGAGCAATAACTGAGACTTCAGAAAACGTGACTAACTAATTTTCAATGAATAACACAAGCCTATACTACAATATTAGGGGGCTAAAAAGCTACTAAGGGACTATTGTCTCGTTTTGCAATGATTAAATGTACGTTATAAAAATATTAATAAAAAAACATGAATATTATTTTTATCCATATAGGAAAAAACATTTGAAGTTTGAATTGAAGTGAAAATAGTGTTTTAACCCAAAACAAATATCTAAACTTCTAAAAGCTAGAGAAAAAAGTTTTATCACAACCATTATAACAACGTCGATGATGTCTTTTGTGGGCGGAGTCTACCTGGTGGCAGGAAGCAACAGTTCTCTGCAGATGTGAGAGCCAAAACTGTTAAGATAAATCATCCGGGCATCTTGTCTAATTATTTTAATGGTTTGCCAGCAGATGACAGGTACATATACACCATGTTTTTTATTGTCACGTGACTCGGTCGTTTATTGATGACGTTTATTGATAAAATCAGGCGAAAACAGAGCCGTTGAAAAACAGAGTTGCTACACTCGCATAGACGTCCGTGGAAGAATGCGGAAGTAACTCGTGTGATGGAGGGCTCTATAGAGGGTATGCATTGACGTCACTTTCACACGTGAACATGTCGGGACACGCCCTGGGACACGCTCCCCTGGGTGGCAAAACACAAAGCAAAATGGCTGAGGAGAATAGGAGAAACAAAGAAACCGGGACTAAAACACGCAATTATTTGCTGAACTTACAAGCAGCTGGACTTGACGGTGATCCTTACGGCTTCACTAAGACTTACAAAGGAATCAGGTGTTCCTGGACACTGAAATGTTGCGCGGAATTGCGTTTCCTGATAATGAAAGCAGTCATTTTGCTGAGTGTTTTGCCACCCACTGGGGCGCGTGCTCACGTGGTGTTCACGTGGTTAAGCTATGACACGTCCATACCCTCTATAGTTCCAAACAATGCATTGAAGCCCATTCATTTCACTGTTTCCCAAATACATTCGCAGGTAAGTTGATAAAATACATCTCCGTAAAACTGGTGTTTATTATAAGGATGTTTTTGAAACAAAATATTATTTTCCTAAATAAAAATGGCTTTTCTCTGTGTCTGTTTGTGTGGTTGAATGATTTTCTATAAAGGCTGCTCATTAAATAAAATGTTATCCACCCTCTCCCTATATAAATTATATAATAAAATCTCGTACTAACTGAATTGTTTGTCTTGTTCATTTTGTTGCAAATACAGCTGCTTCCACTGTCTCTCCCGCTTAAACCCATTCCAACAGACTGACCGTTTGAAACTATTGAGAGATCCATAAACCACGTGACCACGCGGCGGCGAGATCAAAGTGTGTCGCAACTCTGTTTTTCGACCGCTCTGGCAGAAAATAACGCACTTAGGCGTTGTTAAGCAAATACAGTTTAACCACGAGTAATAAAACCTACGAGGTTTCCACTATTCTTTTAAATTACTTACCTTTTAAAATTTGCGGCTACCCAGCTTCCATGGATTAGAAAAGTGTACGCATACTGAAAAATCTCGGCGGACACTTTTTTGCATACTGCGGTTTCGCACATAGGCTACTACTTATTTTTCATAGCACTAATGATCGTATACTGTATGCAAGCAGGCGGTTTCGAAAGCAGAGCAGGTTGTTTTTGTTGTGAAACTCGTTCCCTTTCCACTCCCCGAAGCGAGTGTTTATGTGACGTCACCGCACACACTCTTGGACACACGGGTGCGCGTCTCGACACGAGACCGTCATCGAGAGGGAGCACATCGCCCACCTGGAGAGTGACACTGTGCTGCATTGATCTGTAATGCCGCTGTCTGTCATCATGTGAGATGATCTAGATCTCAGTGAATCGTTAGCAGAAGGATGTGAGTGTAAACCAAAAGGTTTGTCTTATTTTAAGATCACGATCTCTGTGCCATTGTATTATCTGTGTCAATGGGTGGTTAAAGTGCAGTTGAGTTGGCTAGTCCTGCTGTGAATGCATTTTGAAAAGTACAAATATTCAAGTCTTAAAACAAATGGTGGATCTACTTTAAGTTTCGCTTCATTATTTGTGTGTACATCTTCAGTCTTCAGTGCAGTAAACTTGCTGAAATCAAATTCGAGTACATATTTTAATACAATCTATTGTGTTTGTTTTCTTTTTGGCGTGTGCGTATGGTTGCAGCATGGCTGATTACCTAATCAGTGGGGGAACTGGTTATGTTCCAGAGGATGGACTCACTGCCCAGCAGCTCTTTTCTATCGGGGATGGTCTCACATACAAGTAAGTCCAAAAATCCCTGATGGATTCTCTGCAGTGTCATACGTTAGACTTATCGTTTATCATCATAGGACAGCATCATTTCAAAGCAGGTCCTGCCATGTGTACTTCAGCCTGGTGCACGCACATGCACTCCAGCTAGGTATCTCTCTGGACATCTGTCAGTGAGATCTCTCAGCTCCATGGCAACCCTCTCTGTGTCTCCATAGCAACGGGGAGCTCAAGTGCTCGGTCCCAACCACTGATCTATTTAAATGACTGGATTGCTCATGACGTCATTACACTGAAGCTACCGCGCCGCCATGTTGGTATGCCCAAATGTTCTTTAAAATGAATAGGGAATTATCACGTATTAATGATAAAACAGTAACTTACCAGTCCCCGTTTTTAGATGAAAAGTCTCATAGTACATTCTTAACGCAAATGCCTTAAGCATGTAAATGGTTAATTATTTAAAGTCGGGAATTTTCCCATCTTATTAGATATAGAGTGAGTTACTTTCATTTTCATTACAGTAGCGTACATATCAGATCAGCAGACTCACGAGACATATGACAAATGTGCTTATTCTGAAAACTAAATACAGATAAACACAGGCTGTATATGTTCTTTAAGTCATGAAGCTTTATTTCTAAACATTTACGCATGTGCCATTACAACAGTGTGCAACTCACCTACATTGATTTCTATACTTCGCTATTCTGCCTAAAATAAACATAAACTTCTTGGTTGGGCATACCAAGATGGCGGCGCGATCGCTTCCGGTGGCTTCACCTCCTGCCGTTGGTTTAGCGTTCTGGGCGCAAACATTTATATTGATCAGTGGTCCCAACACATGCAGCCCATCTTTATGGGACAATTCAAAAGCCAGCGTGCATGTATTCCCACCCTGTTTTTTATCTAGGAGACCGACATCAGAGCATGTTTACTTGATTTTTAATATGAAATAAAAATCCATTCTAGTACATGTTTATTTTTAAAATGTGTGGTTTGCATTAAAGCATGTAGTACATTTGTGCAGTAGTAAACATTGCATTGACAACATGCATTTGGCGAATGCTTTTATTCAAAGCAACTGCGTGTCCCTGGGGGTCAAACCCATGACCTTGGCATTGATAGCACCATGTGCATGTGAAAACAAGCTTGTTTTTGCTTTACAAACCTGCTCATAACTCTTTTCAGCCCAGCTGTGGTCTCTGTGTCTATTTTTATCACACTGTAATGTTTAATCTGGTCTAATGGAGGTTTTATGAGCATTATGCCACATGAAGCAGGTCATTTTGAACTGTGTCTTCTTACACATACTCCACGGGATCTTAACTCATGCCAAACAAAAACACCCAATCTGTTTTTTCTGAATCAAAACCTTATTATGCTTATAATAACACATTTTCTCCCACTTACCACATGCAATTCTATGTTTTAAAAGAGTGGTGTGTGTTCCTGCTGATGATTCTACATACTGTGGGTTAAAACAAGTTTTACACTTGGTTTGTACACTTGGTTTGGTTTGTTACATGGTTTGATTTTCTTTTTCATTCCATTTCATTTCTTCTTTAAACAGTTTTGATGTTTTTATACTTTAGAACGTTATTATAAGATACAGCTTTAAAGTGGAAATGAACCATCCAGTCAAGTTAACATTATTTATTAAATAGGTTTCCACTGCAATCAAAAATGATATAGTAAACCAGATTAGTGTGACCCTTTAAAAGAAAAAATGATGCCTTTGTATAGGTTTTGTAGCAAAGGCGCCGCCATCTTGCAGTACCGCTGACGGTGACGTCACCGGGTTGGTTGGCTTCCCCGAGTTCATCAGACACAATGGGAGAGACACTGTTAAATACAGGACAGTGGAGGACATATAGGGAAAGATAACAGTTGAGACCGTGAAACATGGAAACTGTAAAGCCACAGGATTATCAGAGAAAATATTTACAGTTAGAAAACGATAAATTAATAAAAATTGAAAAGTGTTATTGTCTTTTATAGAAGTTTACCAACCTAGACATATTTGAATAAAAGCATTAAATTACACATTTGTGTTTATTAGTAGCCCACTACACTGATAGCATGTGATAGATTTGTTGCATGTTTGTTGCTTGGTCGCTCTAAATAAAAATAACAGTGAAAGAAGTCCTCACTTTTGCACATATGACACGGGGCTAGCCGCTCTCGAGAGCCCTTCGCTAAAGTGACAGGGTTGCCAGATCTTCACAGAAAAAATAAGCAATTAAAGGCAAGACAAAAACAAACCTTAAAATGCAAATTATATATATTTTATAAGACCAAAAATCTGCAACAGACCATTTATTAAGACCTAAGTGCTGAGGCTTTTTGATCCAAGACCAAACAACAAGCATAAAAGCGCTTATTAATAACAAACATGGCAACACAGCAAAAGAGCGCTGTGTGATGTAGCCTTCCGAGCATAAACACAAAACAGCGCATATCAGCAGTTTAGTTTAAGCTGACAGACAAAACGAATCTTTAGCCGAAAAATATGTCGCTATGGTTACAAGTTTGTCAATCATCACAAATGCGGGAGTGTGTACTATGTGTGGCTTAAGTCATTCGCGAACCAGTGGGCGGGGCTAGAGAAGTAGTCGTTGATATTTTTCTGTGGAGGCGGTGTTCAACCTATCTGTGACATAGATAGGTGCATTCCAGGACCTGGCGTTCGCTGAGCCTGGTGTCAATAACAGTTGTTATTTCAGTAACAAGGGCGTTTTCAGTTCTGACACTTACAGGATGTTTGCTTGAATACCATTCCCTCTTACATAACAAAAGCTCGGGTTAAAATTGAGGTCTTAATTCTTTGCGAAACCAGGCCCCACAGTATCTATCTGAATTACTTCATTCACCCTCACAGCTAAGATCACTTAGATCAGGTGATTCTGATCTATTAACTGTTCCCAGAACTAGACTCAAGAACAGGGGAGATCGTGCTTTCTCGGTTGTCGGCCCCAAGTTATGGAATAGTCTCCCGGCTTACATCAGATCCGCCCAAACTGTGTCAATTTTTAAAGCTGCTTTGAAAACTTATTTCTTCTCAATTGCTTTTAATATTCCTTGATTCTCATTAGTATTTAATCATTTCTGATTTCTGATTTTAGCACTTTTAGTCTTCAATTCAATTCAATTCAATTTTTTTTTATTTTATTTTTTTTAGCTTTTCTGTTTTCACTGTCTTTCCTGTTTTAATGTTCTTTGTTCTTTTTATTATATAGATAAATTATATATATTTGTCTTTTATGGCTTTTGTAAAGCACTTTGGTCAACACCAGTTGTTTTTAAATGTGCTATATAAATAAAATTTGTATTGTATTGTATTGTATTGTATTGTATTAATTCATTGCCCCTTTAAGACAAAGTTCAAACATTTCGCTCTAAATTGCTGGTGATTGTGTGAAGTCACTTTGGATAAATGCATTTGCAAAAAGACTAAATGTAAATTTACTTCACTCAAAAATTAATAATAACATGTATTTATTATGAAAGAATTTTTATTGATCAACCAAAGTAAAATAAGCCGATTCATTTATTACATAATTTATTAGATACCAAAAGTTTACCAAAAGTTTTTAGTCAGATACTTATTGGTAGAACATTTGAAGTGGACTTATTAGTCACACAGTATGGTTAAGAACATTACCAACATATCTCTCAAAACCACATTCTTAGATAGATTACACTCTGTACCTTCTTTTGTCAAGACCAGAAGTATTTAAAGCAAGGGTGTAACTTTGGTTTGAGAAGTGGGGGGGACACAAAATAGGAGAAAATGTTTTTGATTTGAATCCTATCACAAATTCAAAATACCTATGTTTTGCGTTGTTTTTGATTGTTTAAATTGATTAAACCATAAAAGGTGTTTTTATTGTGTAGCAAAATTTGATGTTCATGAAGGGGAAAAATGCGAGTATTATTGACTGAGAAACAGAGGAAAACATGGCTTGTAAACCTGAAACTGCGATCGGAAGGAGACGAGCCGGATGACTTTCTAAAATGCTTAACGAGGTTTAACATACCTAAACAACGACCAGGGAAGCCCACGTTTCTGTCAAGCCTTATAAACACTAACTGCTGTTAAAAGAACAAGTCCTTATTAAACGGAAAAAGTAATAAATCACGCGTTACACGTTTCTTCCCCATAGAAGTCCATTATAAGGAAACAGCTTAGCATAGCCTACTGAAACAACGACCACATAAAAACAAATTTCTATTAAATTCTAATCAAAACCACGTGATTGAAAACAATCTTTCAGTTATCTATTTTCAGAGTGTGCACAAATTTTGTAGAAAATGTGATCTTGATCTAGTAATTACAGTCATCGTTGACAATACTGTGCATACAGGGGCTTTTGTTCTAAGATGTTCTAAGATAATATCATATTGGAAAAATCATAATCTTAATATTGGTTTGTATAATGCTTATTTTTTATTATGTCGTGATTTATAAAAGCCTCTTTGTGTGTAATTTCAATAATGTTCTGATTCATAAATTGCTGACGTAACGTCAACTCTACCATCTGTCCTTTTTCCATCAGTGACTTTCTGATACTGCCTGGCTTCATTGACTTCACATCTGATGAAGTGGTGAGTATTAACATCCAGGTAAACAGCACACAACCGACACAGACTTCAACTGTACTACTGCAAGCGAACCATTTAGTGGGAGGGGTTACTTTTAATAACCGTTACTTAGATTGAAAAATCATGTGAGGTGCTCTGCAGATGGAAAATAAGATCTTGAGTTTTTAGTGAGGAGGAAGATCTGCTGAAGACTCTGTGTGTGTGTGTGTGTGTGTGCTGACGGTAAGCCGATGAGAGGGCTGTGTTAGCATCTATATGTTCTCGGGAGAACCGGGCATGTTATCACAGGCAGAGACGACCAGGTGTGTGGATGTGAGAGAGACCAGAGGACAACACAAATAGCAGTCCCCCTGGAACCAAAACTTTAAGCACATTTTTAATTAAATACACATTGAGTTCCCTCTAAGTTTAAAGCTACAGTAATGATGACTCAGTGAAAACCAGGCAATCTGTTGTGATTTCTAACTATTTTTATGAACTAATATATTGTAGGATTAAGATGTGACACTCTCGACTGTGTTTGCATCTCTGTTGAGTATTTGTGTACATTCTTTAAAATGTAAGTGTGTATTGGATGAATGTTTGTTTCTATCCCTTTAGGGCAGTTACTGTAGGTTAATATCCTGCTGATGTACAGTAGATATACACGATATCGTGCTGTTTCTTTAAAGCACTTAAGAGATTAAGCTGAGCAGTGGGTAATGATGGGCCACAGGTGTAGGACAGAAGTAAAATAAGATATGACATGTCTTTAAGTTGACAAAACCAAGTGACGCAACTTGAAGTTTACTATAGTTACAATGGTGCCATTGAAGTAATAATTGAACCTGCAAAAAAATATATACAGCTGCAGAAAAAATGAAGAGACCATTCCATATTTCAGCATTTCTAGATGTGTCGTGAGCGTTCCAGTCCAGTGTCTGTTGAATTTCAACAAAATCAAACCTCAGGAGTGACAAAGTCATCCAACAGCAATGTGAAAGACTGACAGCATGACAAGACACATGAAAACTGTGATAAAAATCAAGGTTATCACTTAAAAAATTTGAACACAGAACTATAAATATTCAGAAAAACTGAAAATGGTCTTTGAAATTGTCTCTTTCTTTTTACGTGGCTGTATGTACATATTATTCTTAGCCTCAGAACATTAAAACCATTATTTTATTTCTGGACATTTTTGGGAAATGTCAAAATATAAATACATAATATATATAATACTATAATACATAATAATTATATAATACATAACTACTTATACATTTTTAAAGTATCTTTAGAGCCTTTTTGCTTTTATTCTTAAGAGGACCCTTAAGTGTTGAAATGAAAGTACGTGGTCAAAGTGGGATCGGGACATGACCCTGATCGGGCTCAAACCCGGGTCCCTGCGAGCCAACAGCCCTTATGTGTATTAAGAGCATTTAAAAATGTTCACTGACATCTGATAAACACCTTAAAGAAACATTAGCAACACACAAAACACAGTCTGACTTCATCCTTTTGAGTGTCAATAAGAAAAAAATATTTGGGTTAGATAGTGTTATTAAAACATCCATAGGACACTAAGCCCCTAGTTTACACAGACAATTTGTGCATTTTTTCTTTTTTGTGTGTGTATGACTGTCATGCATCATGATGTCTTAGGATTTGACCTCTGCCCTGACCCGGAAGATAACTCTGAAGACGCCGCTCATTTCCTCTCCAATGGACACAGTCACTGAGTCCTCCATGGCCATCGCAATGGCTGTAAGTTACACACACTGATGGAATTTCACTTGCTCCTTGCATGTATTAAACAGCGAGCGCTTGCAAATTTTACTAACTGGTTTGCCTTGTAGCTTATGGGTGGAATAGGAATCATACATCATAACTGCACACCTGAATTCCAGGCCAACGAAGTCAGGAGAGTCAAGGTTAGTCAAACGTTTAGTACGTGCATTGTAAATTAGATTTGTAAATGAACAATGTACTACCTTAAATTAGCATTATGCCTGCAGTTATTAAATGACATGCATAACATTCTAAAACCAGTAAATGTTTCGTAATGAGAATGTCCTGTGTTTTTACTGGTAGAAATTTGAGCAGGGCTTCATCACGGACCCCGTGGTGATGAGTCCACGACACACGGTCGGTGATGTGTTTGAAGCAAAGGTTCGCCATGGTTTCTCCGGCATCCCGGTTACAGAAACAGGCAAGATGGGCAGCAAACTGGTGGGCATTGTTACGTCACGAGACATCGACTTTCTGTCAGAGAAAGATTATGACAGGCCGCTGGAAGAGGTTTGTGATATGTAACTTTGTTTTAAAATCGTTCAAATTCTCATAATGTTTTAAATATTGAAAGCCACACACCAGCATTTGTATTTCCAGTTAACACATTTACATTTATGAATTTGGCAGATGCTTTCGAAGGCAAGCTACATCGCATCCAGAAATTGGGATTTTGATGAAAGATTATCATTTTTTAAATATAAAATACACTGATAAATCATGTAGATAAACATCATTTAAATAGTCATAATAGTACTGTTTTTTGAATTCTTTTATTAGTTATTTTCTTCATAAATGTTGTAAATAATAACCCAATACTTCTGTCTTTCAGGCAATGACAAAAAGAGAAGACCTGGTGGTCGCTCCAGCCGGCGTAACATTAAAAGAAGCCAATGACATCTTGCAGCGCAGTAAAAAAGGTGTGACCACTAATCTCAATCATATTTGCATGTATTTAGCAGATGCTTTTATCCAAAGCGATTTACAAATGAGGATTACATACGATTGAGACTTAGGATACAGGAACGTGATACTGAAGCAAAAAAGATTGCATCTGAGATTGTTTAAAGGGGTCATATGACACGGCTAAAACAAATATTATCGTTTGTTTTAGATGTAATGCAATGTGAATACACAATGTAAGGTTCAAAACGCTGTATTTTCCACATACCGTGCATGTTTGTATGTCCTCTTTGCCCCGCCTCTCTGAAACACGCAAATTTTTTACAAAGCTCATGGCTCTGAAAAGCGAGGTGTGCTATGATTGGCCAGTTAACCAGTGCGTAGTGATTGGTCGAATACTGCAAGCGTGTGAAGGAAATGTAACGCCTCTTACCATATTTGGAACATCAGGTTCCAAAGCAATTGTACTGACAGGTACGCCCACCTTACTTGCGTATACATTTGGGGGGTCTTAGTCAAATCATACCACGAACTGACGTAGATTTGTGGGGGTGTGGTTACACGAGGCGTTTCAGGCAGGTCTGGGTGAGCATTCGCTTTTAGATAGAATGCATCTTTTGTGCCGACACTTTAATTTTTGCAACTTTAATGCACGCATACATGCATGAGCAACTTATAACACACCAAAGACACAGAAAAACACGTATTCGCCAATGTTGCTTGGTTACAAGCGTTCTTCAAAATATCTTATTGTTTGTTCTGCAGCCGAAAGAAAGTCATACAGATTTGGAATGACACGAGGATGAGTAAAAGATTCCCCCCCGGCTTTAACACATTAAGACAACAACATTTTTCTAAATCAATGTGCATTGTGAAAGTGCTAGATAAAAAAACGGACTTGTTTAGGTGCCCTAACAAAGCATTTAAAATCTGTCTGCATGTTCTTTATTGACGTTTTTATTCACTTAACATCTCAGGTAAACTGCCTATAGTAAATGACAGCGATGAGCTCGTGGCCATCATCGCTCGCACTGATCTGAAGAAGAACAGAGATTATCCTCTAGCCTCCAAAGACTCTCGCAAACAGCTGCTGTGTGGAGCTGCCATCGGCACCCGAGAGGACGACAAGTACCGGCTGGATCTGCTCATGCAGGCCGGGGTGGACGTGATCGTTCTGGTGGGTTCTAATAGGAATGGGTGAGCGTTTATGTTGTGTATGTTGTGTGTAGGGGTGCACCGATACCAAGCTCATGTACTCGTACACACCGATACCAAAGACCGATACCTCACGTGACATACATAGAGCCCTATGATTTCCGCAATGCGGAAAACGCGGACGTAATTGAGGAATCCAGGCATTTCCTAACAAGAAATTAGCGCTGAACAGTTAACGTAACAGTTAACGAAATATTCAGATACTGTTTAAATGTGTATTCTGCTTGTTTTGCGTTACCGTGTGTGAAAGAGCGGTGCGGTTGCGTGTACCGAACGCATTGTGCTTGTGGAGCTTTCAGCGCCAGCGTTTCACTGCACGAGGACACGAACACATAAACAAACACCATTTGCGGCGATCCGTCAAAATAAAAGTCCGGTTTAACTTAAACAAACGCTCTTTGCGGCGTCCCGTCGAAATAAAAATCCGGTTGACTTGAACAAGTTATAATACACTCACATTTCACCACACCACCCCCCTTAATTTTTTTTATAATTTGACCACAGAGTATATTGTTTACTTTAGTAAACTGATGTAAATGTGTTAGTAAAATTGTGCTACTTATCTTAAAAAATAGAACTTGATTAAAAAATAGTACTTAAATTTAAGTAGACCTAAAAACAAAAGAAAAAAAGAAAATGTACCAGTAAGATACTGGTTTATTAACATTATTGTACATTATATATCGGTACTCGTACTCGGTCTTTTAAAAACGATATCGGTGCATCCCTAGTTGTGTGTCTTGAATTAAACACACCTGAACTAACTATTCAAGTTCTTTGTGTGTTTGAAATACTGCCAGATGTTTTAGGGCAGGGTGGGAACTGAATTATGCAGGATGAGATATGATGTCACAATCTAGGGCATTTATTTTGAATAAACAATACAATACATGTATGATGTACTCTATGATCCTGTAAAACTGCTTTGGAGTTTGTTTTCTTTCTAAGAAAAGAGGTTGATCTGTGGCTTGGTATGTTAATTTAGCAGGCCAGACTTGTGGTAGATAGCAGAGCTGTCGCTGGTATTTATGGGTCCCGGGACAGAATATTAAGGGTGTGCTCGCCGACCCCTCGGTGTACAGATGGATTTAGGAATTCCTTCATCACAGAGGCCGGACAGCGTTGCGTTATCCCCCCTCGATGACACCCCCTTGATGACAAAAAAACCTTTATCCATGTGCTTGCGTTCCCATTCTCCTGCATTAATGATGTGGACAGTCAGTCTTATTATAAAAATAAATTTGATTTATGTTTTGTGTGAACAAGGCCAAAATCACCTTTAGGTTTCATTCTGTCTCAAACACACCTGATCTAGCTAATCGGGTTATTTGGATTTAGTTTGAAAGTACTGACAGGTGTTTTCTAGGAAGGGTTGGACCTACATTCTGCAGGGTAGAGTGACACCAGCTGTTTGTGAGAGATGTAATGTTCAGAGTAAGAGCTTAACACACACACGTACACAATCAATAAATAAGTGAAATACAGGTTTTAGTATTTGCATAATGTTCTTAGTGTGTTTCAAACAAAGTTTCGGAATATTTATTATTTACATATTTAAATGTACTACAATTATGTTTCATTATTATTTACGTATCCAGTTTTCTTTTTGCTGTGTATATATACTCAATGCAAATTTAATCAATACATTAAGCAAAAGCAGTTTGAAACATAACTGTAAGAATTTAAAACGTATATAAATTTAGATGCCTGGTTTCACAGATAAGGCTTAAGGCTAGTCCCAGACTAAAATGTGTAAAATGCATGGTTTGATCTTAACTTTGAGGTGAATCAGGTGATCTGGATGTGTGATGGCTTCTCTGTTTCAGGACTCCTCTCAAGGAAACTCAGTGTTTCAAATCAGCATGATAAACTACATCAAGCAGAAGTATCCAGACCTACAAGTGGTTGGAGGAAATGGTGAGTTCTTTTTGAGTTGAACCCTATGAACTCCACAACTGTCACTTTGAAGATATTATAAAATACTTGTGTGTTTTCGAGCAAAACTTACGACAGTGGCCCTCCAGGATCTGAGTTAATAACTTGCTTTACATTTTTTACCCTTTGATTTTCTTCCACACAGTGGTGACCGCTGCTCAGGCGAAGAATCTTATAGATGCAGGTGTTGATGCTTTGAGAGTGGGCATGGGCTGTGGATCCATCTGTATAACACAGGAAGGTGTGTGTGTGTGTGTGTTTCTGGCGTAGCTCTTGAAATGTATTAAAAGTTCCCTGAAGATTGATAGAAGTTGTGGAAATGCTTTATGGACGTTTCAGCGGCAACAACATAAACAAACGTTATTTGGCCCAAACTTAACTCCTGGCAGACCTCTGCAAAGAATCAATAACTGTTGAGTAATTTTATGTAATTTAATACAATTAATATACAAAAAAATATTAACATAAATTAATATTAATATAAATTGAATATAAAATAAATTGTTTTGTTATAAACAAACATCGTTTGGAAGTTAACTTCGGGCCAGGCAGGTGTGTCCGATGAAACTGTCTATAATAAGCAGGGTTGCCAGATCTATATAACCAAACCAGCCCAACCGCCTGTCTAAACTAACTCTAGCCCAAATACCAAGACTTAAAGTATGTCACACCCATACCTAAAAATATATATACGTATATATATATTACAGTCACTGTTATGCATTACACACAATTTCTTAATGAAAATCACTGTATAGTAATAATTATGAACATTTAAGAATGACAGCTGAACAAAATGCATTTACCTTTAAACTGGGAAACAAAAAACAACTTATGGCAAAAGTTTAAAAGTAGCACAGTTCAGCGGGATCTGGCCACCCTGATAATAATGCTTTATAATTTTAATTAATGCTTTTAATAAAATATAAAAACGAATAGTTTATAGCAGGGGTTTTTAATTTTTTCATGCCAATGACCCCCAAATATGGTAAACCTTTTGCGAGGGACCCCCTTTCTACATGTCAATTTTTTGTATAAAGAACCATTTATACTGTTAGACAAATAGTAAGTGTGAAATTGTATTGTGAAACTGTAATAATCTTTCTCAAAAATGTTCTCCTTAGAACATTGTGTTAGGCCCCCTGGGGGTCCCCAGTCCCCAGTTTAAAAACCCCTGGTTTATAGTATTGTTAATATTTTAGTCCAGAACAATAGCCATCGGTTCAAAGTTCCTATTTAGTTAAATGATTAAAAATAATGAATAAACAAGGGTTTAGTAGAAATGTACATTGTGTGATTTGTGTATTTTTAGTGATGGCATGCGGGAGGCCACAGGGCACCTCCGTGTATAAGGTGGCCGAGTACGCCCGTCGTTTCGGAGTTCCAGTCATTGCAGACGGTGGCATTCAAACGGTTGGGCACGTTGTCAAAGCCCTCGCGCTGGGAGCGTCCACAGGTGTGTGTTTTTTCGTTCTGGCTGATTTGCCTGAACGATCATTGTTATTATTGGCAGCGATTTGTTTGCCAACATTTTACTGTCGTCTTCAGACTGTGCCCTTCCCTTCTGCTTGTTTTGTTTTAGTGATGATGGGCTCGTTGCTAGCAGCAACCACAGAAGCGCCAGGTGAGTATTTTTTCTCGGACGGCATACGACTGAAGAAGTATCGCGGAATGGGATCTTTGGACGCCATGGAGAAAAATAACAACAGCCAGAAGCGCTACTTCAGGTGACTCATTTGATCATTGGAAGGACTTTTCATTGTTTTTATTCCAAACTAATATTTTTTATTGCCTAAACCTATCCCTCAACCTTTTTGTATTTTTAGCGTTTCAATAAACCAGTTATGGCTGTTTTTTCTTTACAATGTAACTCAGACGAGGACACATTATAGTCACATAAATGCATGTGTACATAAAGATGTTAATAAATAGAAATGTATATTTTGTGGTAGTACATTTGAAGGACAATGAAGGATTTTTGTTTGTGTGTTACAGTGAGGGTGACAAGGTGAAGGTCGCTCAGGGAGTGTCGGGCTCAGTTCAAGATAAAGGCTCAATACACAAGTTTGCGCCGTACCTCATCACCGGAATCCAACATGGCTGCCAGGATATTGGTGCAAAGAGCCTGTCCATTCTGCGGTGAGAGAAACACTTAATAGACATTTTAATCAATTGTAGCAGTAGATATGTGACCCTGGACAACAAAACCAGTCTTAAGTAGCACGGGAACATTTTTAGCAATCGCCAAAAATACAGGGTATGGGTAAAAATGACAGATTTTTCTTTTATGCCAAAAATCATTAGGATATTAAGTAAAGATCATGTTCCATGAAGATATTTGATAAATTTCCTACCGTAAATGTATAAAAACTTTATTTTTGTGAGTGGATGGCCTGCTATAGTGCCTCTGATTAACAACTTCAAAGGCGATTTTCTCAATATTTAGATTTGTTTGCACCCTCAGATTCCAGCTTTGTAAACAGTTGTTGTTCCGCCAGATAGTGTCCTATCCTAACAAACCATATATCAATAGAAAGCTTATTTCTTCAGCTTTCAGATGATGTAAAAATCTCAATTTTGAAAAATTGACCCTTAAGACTGGTTTTGTCATCCAGGGTCACATATACAGTATGCTTTTCTTGGGAATACAGACCAATCTGTCAGGGTTTGTCTCCATGCTTGCATTCGTCTGTGTAAATCTCCCTTGCGTTATATAGATCGATGATGTATTCCGGAGAGCTGAAATTCGAGAAGAGGACCATGTCTGCGCAGGTTGAGGGCGGAGTTCATGGCCTGCATTCGTAAGTCTCCACCCACTCACGATTTAACCCCACCCACCTGACCCGTCATCGTCCCTTTCCTCACAGCATATACCCTCAACAGAATGGCTGATTTCACATTTTTTATTCAACTTCAGTCTAGCGGTCAGAAATTTGGCAATCCCGTCTTTGTGTTTTTTTAAGTGTCTCCCCGACACCCCCAAACCAATCCTACATACAAAGTCATGGAAAAGAGCTTTCATGTGAAAATGTCTTTCCTTCTTTTCTCTTATGCTGTCATCATAGATATTCTTTTGTGCCATGTAAGTATCCAGTCCTTATGTCTCTTATAATAAAGCTTTTGAGTTCTGGTGGAGGGGATTGTGTTGGAAAGAGCGGTAAGGTCTGGGATCTTTAGGGGGCATCGAGACGGCGTATCTCATCTGATGTAGTTTCCTCTTTCTCTCATGTCATGTAGACAGTGTCCACTATCCCAGTGTCCCGCTGTGGCTGTTTACTCAAAACACTTTCTTTGGGACTTGTCATACAGTACCTTTGAAATGATCTGGAAAGAAACACTGACAAACCTATTGCTACTTTAAGTGAATAGTTCACCTGAAAATGTAGACTTATCTTCATGTCGTTTTAAACGTGACTTGTTGTAAAGAATTTTTCAAGTGCTCATTTTTAAAGCTGCACTTTTTTGGCTAAAACATAAGTATGTAAAAATTTGTCTCCTTACCTTACGGCAATTCAAAACGGTAAGCTTCTAATAACGATTCATAAGTTGAGCTGTCGGGTACGATATGGCTGTGATATGTTTAAAATCAAAGAAAAGATAAGGATGTAAAGTAACGTTTCAAAAGGCAAAAGTTATGGATTGCAGCTTTAAAAGTCAGTTTGGTATGTGATGGCAAAAAAAGGAAGGAAAAAATAACTTTTAATGAGATTTTTTCGGTGAACTATTCCTTTCATAGGGTGTGTAACGTAATTTTTTTTTTGTCTAACTCTGACCAATGTAATATCAATAAAGCATCTCATGACTGTTATATAATACGTTTTTTTTTTCTGTTCCGTCAGTTATGAGAAGCGGTTATACTGAGGCGGGCAACAAGGGGCAAATAAGATCCGGACCCAACGTTCCATCACCAGCCGTCACCAATCACAGCAGCTGAAACTATGAATAAAAGCTGAGCCCATCAAAATACAGAATTCTTCACACTGGGAAAAAACATACACATTCACATAGAACTGAATGTACTGACTCTGATGCTCTTTATCTTATTTGTTTCCGGGCTTCCCTGTAAGAAATTAGATGTGGCAGTGGAGAGATTATTTTCAAAATTCTATGAATGTACTACATAATCATCATGTGTGTGTGTCAGAGAATGTGTATACAGGGTACAGTATGTTTTCATTAGCTTTGATTTAGCAGAGGTAGATGTTAGTCATTTTGTTAAGATCTTGAATTTGTATTTTATTTTATTAGCAATAATACTTTCTGTGAGGCACTATGGGTAATTATGTGCGTACCACATTGCCATTAGAGTGTTATGAATTCAGATTTAAGGTATGTTAAAGAAATACCTTTCTCTTTTCAGGTCACAATTCACTATAATTCACATCATGAGTAAGTTAGCTACTAGAGTGATGAAAATCAGGAATACTTTACTATTACACGCCTTACTCTAGTCAACACGGTACAGACACTAGAGACCGCCATAACTTTATTTCATAGCTTTACACATCTGCATCAGAAAACATTCAAAAAAGCATTTGCATACATATATTACACATTTTACTGTATAAAAGTAAACATTTGAGCGTTTACAAGGTCAGAATGTGAACACGGTTAAAAGTATATCTGATTCTGGATAAAATGATCCTGTCTCATAGAAGAAAAACTGTATTTCATAGTCTTAATTTTGTTTGTCTCCAAATGTCCAAGACTAGAATAATTTCTTAATTTTTTAGATATATTTAGATACCATTTTATAAAGACAGATGCATAAAGAGCAATGTAAATAAGAGGATTTTATTGCCACATAGTTTAATGTGTTTTTAGTAAGCGGAAAGAATGTGAGAAGCACCTCTAGAATTTTTAAAGGTTTAAATTGTGTTGAGCAGACACATAAAGCCAAAATGTGATGGGATATAGAGTAAATAATCTCAAGACAGGGATGTGAAAGGTGATTATTGCTCTGTCTGGTTTTTTTAGCTGTTTATTCTACTGCTGTACGGGATGCTAAAACTGTCAATCACAAGGATTTGCATTAATAAAGATGGTAGTGGCATAAATTGGTATGAACTCTCATGTATTTACGACTTCACAACCAATAGGGGGCAGTATTGATCCACCAAAATGGCTTGTAAAGATTGAGGATGTGTTCAAAAAGCCTAAGTGTATTGCCCACTGCAGATTGATCACACGGAGTCCTGCCACAGTATATTTTCTAAAATGATGCATATTATTTAATGAGGAACATTTTAGCAATAGTATGATACACTGATGTAAAAGAACTTCATTATATGCATGGTTAAATAGAGCCAGTTTAAAATAGTAATTTGGCATTTTTAATCCTGTTTTGTTGAAAACATACACTTTGTCTATCTGATTAAATAATGTGCACCACAATACACCACTAGTAAAAATAACAAATAATAAAAATATGGTTTCAGTTAGATGCATTGCATTGTGTAATGCAATTATCCATACTGTGTGTATTTTACTGTCGAGCACATTTGAGCAAATTCAGGTCTTCCTTGTATACAGAAAATTACCAAACTGTATACATAGAAGTGTAATAAATATAATAGTATGCTATTTAAAACTTAGAAAGAGAGTGCAATACAGTGAACATAACTTGGAAGTTAAATACTGACTATATCTTTGACTTTTATCCAGTATTTTTTTTTTTACAAAAAAAAAAAAACATTTTTAACTATGACCCTTTTTTTAAAAGAAAAAGTGACATAGTCTGTAGAAACAAAGTAAAGAACGTAAAGGAAAGAAAAAACAGCTAAACAAAAGCAGATGGCATTTAAATACAATCGCTGATTAAATAAAATAGCAAGAATAATTGTTTTGTCTTAATGCAGTCTTTTGTTTAATACTTTTCCCCATAAGTCTATGTGCCAACAGGACATCAATGTCTTAATCCAGAAAAAAGTTACCCAAGAGACAGAGCTGCCACAGTTTCATTGGGTTTGCTGCTGCAATAATAATGTTGCAATGAATGTAAGTCTCTAGTGGAATCAAAACACTCTGACCGACTTCTTATTATAAAACATGTTCATAAGTGCTAGCTTTATTGCTGAAAGGTACTCAAAAGCTCTATGTATACCCTTCTCCTTTAAATTATCTTGAATAAGTCTTTTAGTCAATCCAAGCGTTTAAACAAGGTTAAATGTGATAGACTGTAGCCTATGTCAAGTATGGAAGTAATTTCTGAAAAAACTGTCAATCCGTGGTTCAGAGGATTCCATGTCACGTTGCAGTTATTTACATGTTTCCACCACAATAACTATAGTTTATGTTAATATAAATAATAGTCAATCCATTTTAAAAACATGGTTGCTACACTTTCACTATAATAAAACTCGTTGTTGTTGACAACTTCATTGTCCTAAGAGTTTTCTTTTAAGTATGCGCCAGCAAATTCTTCTCTAAAAAAATCCCATCTTTTGCGTCATAATAAAGTCTTTTGAACTTTTGTTAACATCTTGCAGGTTGGGCATCATCTCCACTGTTAAACTACAGCTCAATGGTATCACTGCTGACACTCAGAGCATCTATTTGCCTGCATACATGAATGAATTCAGCCTGAACGGCCAGCTCATCAGCATGCGAATGTGTCTCTACATCTAGACTCCCTTTGGAGGAAGTTGAACCCAAGGTCTTGTACCGTCTCTGGAATTGCAGCCCTGGCTGAGAGCCCCTGTGTACGCTGTTCTGCGACTGCTGTTCTGAGTTAAACCTTCTGCAATAGTTTGAATCCTGGCCTCCACTGACAGACGGTCTCCCCGCGATAGTGCTCCATTGCCGGGGTCGGGTGAGTACGGTAGGGGGGTCCACATCCCCACAAGAGGCAGTACGATACAGGCTGGGTTCGGCTGTTGAGTTTCCCCGACAGGGCTGTCCATCCGGTGGCCCACGGGTGCTAAGAGAGAGCTGGGAAGAGCCGAACAAGCTGTGTTGAAAGAGAGCCTCGCTGTTCAGAGCTTCATCGATGCTACGTCGTAGGTCGATAGGAGAAGGAGGCCGCAGATCTGCCGTAGAATCGGCATCCAGGCTGGCGAAGGAGGGTGAATGGGATGCCCTGCCCTTGTTTGCGGTTTGGGTAGAGAGCTTGTGCTGAGGGCTGTTGGGATAGTGGAAGTCCAATCCTTGGGATTCACTGTGTGGGAGCTCCACCAGAGTGTAGAGTGGAATGCTCTCGCTTTCTCGTCGCGCCATGCCCTCGCACAATCCTAATTTTTCTGCAGGCCGCAGCGACCATCCGCATCGACTCGAGAGAATGGTGGCTTTTGCAGATGCGGCGCTCTCGATTTGTGACTTTTTGAAAAGCAAGCCGAAGCCACTTGGCTTGGTGAGAGGAACACCACAACAGAGGAGGGGGTGAGTTATTATTAGAGCAAGGGTCAGACATACGCCCGCCTCGCACACTCTGCAGCTCAGCTGGAAGGCCCACCAAGGCCAGGGCATCAGACCAACCATGACTTCATTGGTGAGTCCTCCGGCGTAAAGCATAGCATACAACCTGAGCCCACCACATGCTAAGAGAAAGAGCGCAGAGAAGACCCCTGCCCTGGCTGCCCTCTCCCACATACGTGCCTCTGTAAATGGACAATGACTGGCGTGGCATGCCGGACGCTCCGGGGAATTTTCGCTGAGCCGGTAGATGTGCTTGGCGTCTGCACGAGCGCAGCAGTACAAAAGCAGGTACGTCATGGACAAAAGTACGGACATCAACAAGAAGGCTGCGGGTGGTATTAGGGGCACAACTGGAAGTGTGGGAAAAAGTTGCAGGATTGCCACAGAAACCATCACCACGGCTACGTGCAACAGGACCAGCGCTGCCAACAGGCAGGAGCTGCGCTGCAAGGTATTCTGGGAAAGAAGCTGAGTGCAAGAACGTGCAGTAAGCAGTAGCAGCAGCAGGCCAAATGAAGCCGCAAGACAGGGATAGGCGGCCTCGTGCAGCAGTCGCGCAAAGCCTGCAGGGATGCGATCTTTTTGGCCGTACGGATCGTAGAGCAGCCACAGGGCCCGGCTCGAACCTGTCAATAGTTGGAGGAGGTGGAGGAGGCTGAAGTAGGCACAGCCAGAGGGCCAGCGCAAGGGCAAACACATCAGGCTGAGAGCGGAAAGCACGGCCACGAGGGAGAACACGCAGCCGAGCCCGTAAACCTGCAGCTCCCAGGCCAGGCCCCATGTGGCCATGGCAGCATTCCAGTCGGTCAGCAGAGGGACCAATAGAGGTGGGGTCAGGGCATCAAGGGGTGGGCTTATGATGCCAGGGGGTGTGGTTTCTGTCAAAGGAGGTGGGGTTGACAAGGTGGTGTTATTTGCACGACTCCTCAAGGAATCAGGGGACTGACAGATCCCAGGGCCAATCAGGTTGCAGTTTGGAATTGTGGAAGTGTCTTGCCAGTCATCACCTAGAAATCACAGAACAAAACATCCAGTTGTAGGGACATTTTATATCAGCATATTTAGAATTGCGAAAAGCTAAATGAAAGTTAACAGCAAATTGTCTCAAAGTTTAAAGAAAGTTTTTTTGTTAGCACATGACAAACAAAATGCTGCATTCTAGCCTGTTTAGACTAGAAACTTTAAAACTCTTAAAGAATTTAAATGAAAGCACATATTATTAATTCATCATAACAAGTAAGGTTTCCATGATGCCCCGTTTAACTTACAAATTATAACGCAAGGTGCATAAGACAGGCATCACTAAAATTATAAATGAATGTGTGTTAACAAAAAACACAACAGACCATGTTTAATAAATGGTTGTGTGCACAGTTTTAGCTATACTGTACGAACAATTTTTCCAAGTGTGAAACAAAAGCATTTGTCACCAATGTGAGTTCCGTGACTTGTCACAAGGGTTTTAATGCGCTGTGCTGTGACGTCATGCGCAGATCAGACTGCGCAGCCCTGCATAAAGTCGAGATTGGTTGCACTTGCACTGTGACTGGGTCAGCATGTGCTCGGTGAACTTGTATCTTTTATCCTCGGCAATAACAATGGAAATCGTAGCCAAACGTTAAGATATCTGTAGTAAAAACGAAAAGGCTAATGCAAATGGTAATCAACCCACAAAAATAATAGTTAATATACTTTTACAGTAATAAAAACCTTATTCATTTTCATGAACCATGGAATGTGACAACCATAGTAGTACCACAAGTCAAGCAATATTAATGCAATTGTTTAATGGATTTGAGTGTTGTCACGTAGCCTACAGTACTGTTCGTTCTTGAATCTAATGCTAGCCTCGATTCTAAACCGTTATGAAACTGGCTCTGAATAATTTCTAATACATTTGTATGTTTTTTATGTTGCATTCATGTTAAACTTTGTAAAGACGCTATGTCCCAACTGCAAAAAATAAAAGCTACACAGAAACGTTAGTATTGGTTATAATGGGAATTGTTTAGGTTAAAATGGAGAGTAATTTTTGTTGTGGGTCTCTGATGTGTTGGGTTCTATTGGTGGAATGTTATCGTGAATGGAAACCAATTTAACGCCAGTAAATCCTCCTGGAATAAGGCCCAGTACATTCTACTGTATATCCACTACATGTGTAAATTTGTAATGATGATTGTAATAAATACCTTTATAACTTGTATTTTTTGCGAGGGCAGCAGCGATAAGGCTATGATTTATTAGCTGGATGAAATGTGGAAGTAGGCTGTTTTAAATGGGGCGTACACATCCTCCCTGACACACATTCAGCACAGATAAGAGGGCATTGACTCTGCTATTCTCTTGTGTGTGACTATTTAAAACCCAGAAACTGACACACTTGTCAATGATGTCACCTACCTGCAAGTGAAAAGGGGGCTGAATGAAGCAGGCTGGTATTTCAAAATAAAACCTCCTAATTTATACGTATACCCTGTGGTCACTGTTGATCCAAAGTCACTTAATTTCTGTTTTCAGTGTTGATTGATTAGTATTGATCATCAGTAAGTGTTTCTGCGTTAGTAATGATTCAGAATACACAGGGGATGAAACTTGAGTCAGCACTACTTTAAAGCAGGTGTTATGTAAGGTCAGAGGATCTGGGGTTGTGTTACTACCTCTAAGGATTAAATTTACCTCATAGACTTAAAGCCGCAACAGAATCGTGTGGATAGTGGGGTTTGTAAGGCAAGCGTGAGCATCATTTTATTGTTTGTTCTAACTGTTAGTTAGATTTACTCCTGACAACAAACACTGGTACTTGAAACGCTAAGGAAACATTAAAGCCCATTCTGCAAGATGTAAACTGTCAAGGGTGATGCACAGGAAGAGAACCCAGATGCAGGCAGCGGTTAAGGGGTTAACAAGCAATATTTATTTTAACAAAAATACAAAAAGACCCACGAGGGGGTAAAACAACAAGGACAAAGGGATAATACTCACAGACAACACAGGAACGTAAACTAACTAAAACTGGACTATGACAACACTTGGCATAAACTAACAAACATAGACTAGACTTCGATTGAGAATCATGAGCAGGAACAAAATGTAAAGTCTTCAAAGACATGGAGAAAACAAGCAAATGGTCCAAAACAAACGAGCGCAGGACATAAGACACAAGGGTATAGGGGAACTAACAAGGGAGATAACAATAGGCAGGTGTCGGGATGAAACCGAAAGCTAAACGAGGAAACGAGAGGGGCGGGGCCAAAGACGAGACCGGAGAGAACGCACATTATGTCGTAACAGACAATAATGTGCTTCTCTCCACACCAAACAAGAGGTTCTGCCATGATCCTGCCACAAGACCAAGACAGACATGACATGAGGCAGAATCATGACAGTAAACAATACTGTTCTGGAAGCACTTCTTGTTTCAGTTCTTTAACACTACACAAGCATACCACCAACAGAACTTTAAAAAATGAATTAAATTGCTAAATGGACTTTTATGAAAACTAAATAAATAAACAGGAAGTGATGTTGGATCAGTGTTGTTTACGTCTCGCAAAATGGTCTATAGACAGTTTCAATGGACGCACACGCCTGTCTGTGTTTGGTTAAAATATAACAATTTAGTTATAATATAACAATTTATTTTATATTACATTTATGTTATATTATTTTATATTAATATTATAATAATATTTTATAGCAGTATTTAATAGATACTATTTACACTAACTATTAGCAGTAGGTTCTGTTTACATTAAGTAAAAATACCAGCATTTCTTAGCGATATGCTATTTACACTAACCGAAAATAGCTGTATTTTCTTTGGATTAAGTAGAAATAATAGTTAGATGCTATTGGTACTCATAAATAGTGGCAGATAACATTACTATTTGCACCTCAGTGTTGTTGTGCATTAAACATTATGCAAAAATGTAAATCATTATATTTATAAAAATGATTAAAATGATGGCAGCTTATTGAGATATTAAAGCCCTACACCTACACCTACCCCTAACCTTAACCTTAACCTAAACTTTATGGATAAAAATTCATTTAAAGTCTTAAATCAATTTTATTGAAAACAAATGCCTTTATGACATATGCTGTAATGTGATAGAAAAAGGTAAAAGAGCGTTTTCAGCGAGAGGCGGATAAGAACCCCGATCTCCCGTGTCAAAGCTATAAAGACTTTACACCTCATGTCACTGTTGCTGTTTAAAATGGTGTCATTCTTTCACTTTCTCTATTCCAATCACATATTGGTGGGGGGGGGGCTAGTGCAAATAGTCTCTGCCAACAAGGCATGTAAATAGACATGATATTATATTGTATATTAAATGAATTAAATAAAAATAAAACTACTCAATAGTTATTGATTCTTTGCGGGGGTCTACCAGAAGTTAAGTTTGGTCCACATAACGTTTGTTTAATTGCCGCTGAAACCGTCTATAGTGCTCTACGTACTGTAAGTACATTTTTATGCAACATTGCAAAGGTTTTGACGATGAAATAGTTAAAAACCTGCAGGATGTGTCTTTGTGACCTTGATCACTATACTAGTTGGTTGGTCACTTTGTCCCTATTTAACTTGGAGATATTTTTATTACTGTTATGATTTTCTGTTTGTATACATATTTAAGAGAGAGATACAGGAAATGTTTTAAACAAGTGAAGTGAAACCGAGAGCTCATGCTATCTTGCAGGCATACAGCTAAACCGATACCTCATCATCATCCTTTCATTAGATCTGTTGTGTTTTTTTTCATAGCCCTGAATAATCTGATTCCATCTGATTTAAATGTGTAGCTTTACATCACATTCTGTAGAATTTGACAGTGAGTCACTAGGGGGCGTGTAGCCGGCCCACATCTGCAGTGATAAACTGCTTGTTCGCTGCTGGAATACTGATGTTTTCACTGCAGCTTCAGGAACATTTGGCCGAGCACATGGTGCTGTTTAACAGCTGAGAATACAGAACTGCTGTACACATGCCGTGGATGTTTGTATATTTATCTAAAGGACATTATGTGTTCGTATGATTACAAGTTTGGATTTTACAAGTACAGTGACATGATTATCCCTGTGCTGTATGTGTTGGTCCAGTATAAACCAATCTGTGCCAGCACTGAAATTCATAATGGTTTAAACTGGTCATGTTTGTTCACACGATATCATGGTTCTGTCGTGAAATAAAGAGTTGGTGCTAAAAGATTGTTAATTCAATTACCTGTAGGGGCATCTGTCAGGTCTTTTGTTTTCTCAGATGGCCACAGATAGTCTATCAGCCCTCTTGGCAAATTCATACCATCTAGAGTTCCTCTGGCATATGGTGTCTGAGCAGGACCAGAGGACTTCCATGGTGTCTGGTAAGTTCCCTGTTTGGTAGAAATCTGGGATGTATATGTCTCTGCATAAGCAATAGGTGTTATGGACTCTGTACTCCAGGTCTGAGGTTTTAAATCAGGCTTTAGTGTTGTCAATGAATGAGTTTCAAATGACAGCGCAGTTTTGCCTTTCATGCTAAGATTGTCCTCATCAAATGCTTCCGTTTGAGGTCCCTCTTCATCTCTCTGGATGTCTAAAGGAATTTTAGGGTAAGAACTTTTGGTCCATGGCGCTCTTGAGGCTGAAAGTAAGACCGGAAGTGCTGTCACTGGACCTTTGGTGGTCTCCTTTGAGTTGAATAATTTTGTGGATAAACTGAGGATGGTAGGAGTATTCATCTCCATTTTGGTGTGCCATGACGTCCACGCTGAGCTGCTGGCTGGATTAGCGGTTGTGTCTGTGTCGGTGGAAGAGAGGGCTCTATTTAGAGATACAGCACTCAGGTTACCACACAGCCAGAAACTGAAGACCAGCAGGAGCGCTCGACTGTGAGGGGTCATACTGACACACTTCTCAAGATATTACATCCCAGAAAGTCACTGGTCTACTTTCACATTCTGTGTTGGATCTGAACCTGTGAAATACACAACATGACAACAGATCATTGATTTGGGTAACCAGATGCAGATTTCAAATAAACATTTGTTCACATGATTGGGTATATCTTGTAATGGAATTAAAGTGATAGTTCACCCAAAAGGGAAAATTCTGTCATCATTTACTCACCCTCTTGTCATACCAAACCAGAATTATAGTTTTGTTTTTAGTTTTTGTTTTACCAATATTTTTTATTAGCTATTATTTTTTAGGTTTTTATTTTTTATGTTAATTTCAGTTACATTTTTAGCCATTGTATTATTTATATGTTGCTCTAAAAATGTATGCATTGTTATTTTAGTTTTTGATTATTATTGGAATTTTAGTGCCTTAAACTTATTTCAGTTTATTTCTGAGGCAAACATTTTATTTTATTTTATTTTTATTTTTGGTGAATATTTGATTTGATTTTAATTAACAGAAATGCTTTCAAAGTTTTAATTTTAATAAACTAAAATAGCCTTGTTTCAAACCTGTATAACTTTCTTTCTTCTGCGGAACAGAAAAGATGATATTTTAAAGAATGTTGGTAACCGAACAATGGCGGTACCCATTCAATACGTATAGACACCAAACAAGGGACCAACATTTTTCAAAATATCTTCTGTTCTGCAGAAAAAAGAAAGTCATACAGATTTGAAATGACAAGAGGTTGAGTAAATGATGACAGGGTTTTTATTTTTGGGTGAACTATCCTTTTATGCTAAAGTATATTTATTTCTAAATTTTTAAAACATATCAAATTCTGAACGAAAAATGAACATTAAGTAATGATCCGAAGAGCAGAATAGAATGTAATGTTATATGTAACATGTAATGTATTATTTGTTTGTTTATTTATTTATTAAATATGTTATAAAGTGTGGAAAAAACTTTTTTATACTTGGGTTCCCAGGGTTGGCTGCAGGTTCTGGGTAGGAGGGAGGTTTGGTGTCTCTTTGTCTTTTTAAAGGTTAAAAACCCCTGCATGCTTTAGACACACAAGATTCCCTTTACCAAAATCACTACTTTATAGAGCAGGACAGGGACATTACAAACCACACTGATGTACAGTATACAACTGTCAGTTTTCTTATGCTTAGACAACACACAATATCTTATACACTATGAAACAAACAAAGGTCATATGCATTGCACTCTGAACAATCTTTCATAAGAGATCTGAAAACATATTAAGACTATAACACTGTGAATAGCATCTCTTAATGCTTAGATTTATGTGAAATGATCGGACAGTTAATTACCAGAAGCATTTAATCTCTCTTTACTTGCTTTTCTGTCTCCTTGATGCTGCATTTATCTTTTATGTTTGGGCAATAGAAAGAGATGCTGGTTTACACACCGAGCAAGCGCTGTTTCTGCATCTTCTGGCATGATCCAGTGACACATATTCTCACCGCAGCAATCCAACTCACACACGCACGCAGACACAAACTTTGATTTAAGATACAAGAAAGGTGCTCACCCTGGGACGCATGGATAAAGAGTCTAAAATAGGAGTAATCCTTCTTCCCGCCGTCCTGGTGCAGAAAAGATTTGATTCTGTCCGTGCCTGCACGGGCGTCTGTTTTAGCACTCTCTCTCTAACACACACACACACACACACATACCCATCTCAGTCCCTTTCGCATGGGCACACTATATCTGACACACCCCCTTTCTGTATCCCATCTCCCCTCTCTCTCTGTTCTCACAACATCAGCGTCTGTCCCAAAACGTCAGGTGTCTGATCTCTTTTTCTTCCAGATCTGGATTAACCATGTTGATGTTTCACTTTCTGTGTTATATCACTGAGCATACTGCTGGTGTAGGAGAAGCCGCAAGCTATCCACTGCAGAGATGGTCTGAAAAAAGGAAAACTGTAGAGAGACAGTATATTTCAAATGCAAGAGTATTAAGCTCTGCAGCCCATTCAGTTAACCGAATCAATACACAATATCGAATGTAATTTTCTGAATCCCTTAGAGAGACTGAGATCAATGTGCAGCCAATGAATCAATGTGTGGAAGGGCCACAACTCTTCAGAACATTTTTATTTTCCTAAATGTATCTAAGTTTGTACTGTTTGTATTATTCTGTAACCTCAGATGATAATGCATTGCTGGTCATTATTAAAACAATATTTTCATAATTGAAACATTAAAACATTGTGTTTTAGATGCTGATGCTTATTTTCTCACCAGTCTACTTTTTCTGTCTCTGGTTTCACCTTATAAGACTCATGTAGTATATGACCTGTCAAGTAAGGATATCTTCAAGCAGTGCAGCTTTAAAAGGAGCAAACTTTAAAAGGCAAGAGTGCCATTAGAATATGTGTAAGTACATAATACATATGTGGATTATTTTGTTTTTGCAAATTCATTTGCTGGTAAACTTTCCTCACACCTTAAAGGGACAGTTCACCCAAAATGAAAATTCTGTCTTCGTTTACTAACCCTCGAGTTGTTCCAAATATGTGTACAATTCTTTGTTCTGATGAACACAGAGAAAGATATTTGGAAGAATGCTTGTAACAGTTCTTGGCCACCATTGACTACCATAGTAGGAAACATGACAATGGTAGTCAAAAGTGCCTCAGAACTAATTTCCATTCTTCAAAATATCTTATTTTGAACAAAGAATTTTACAAAGAATTGTTTCCTACTGTGACCTGTAGCAATCTGAACTAAGCACATGCGCTAAAGTTTTCCGTTTAAAACTGTACTATGCCAACAGATTAAACATAGTCACGAAAACGAAACAAATTAGCAATCAAACCGCATTTTTTTGCTGGACACATCTTAAATACTCACAAAATTGAAATGGACTCGCGTTGGCGGTTGGTTTTCCTACGCCTCGCTTCACTCACACGCATGCGCTGTAGGCAGGATCAGGAAACCAATTCAATTTTTAATCATTAATTCAAGCACCTTTACTCTTATTTCATGTACAAACAGGACAATTTACATTTCTTCAAGGAAATAAAAATACATATGTTTATAAATGAGTAATATTTTAATTGATCTAAAATGGACACTTTATGGTAATCAAATTTAATGCCTAGGGGTTTGGGGCACAACCTCAAATTTCACACGTTCATCCAACTTTACTCTCATTACATGTACAACTTGGACGATTTACATTTCTTCAAAGAAACAAAAGGAAATCTGTTTATGTAATGTATAGTATTGTAATTTAACTAAAATGAACTATTTATGGTCATCCAAAGAATGCCCATGAACATTTTTTGAGTGTATGGTAATCAATGGTGGCCAAGAACTGTTTGGTTATAAGCATTCTCCAAATAACTTTCTCTGTGTTCATCAGAACAAAGAAATGGGATTTGGATACAGATTTGGAACAACTTGAGGGTGAGTAAATTTTTGGGTGAGCTGTCCATTATTTGAGCTATTTTATATGAATAATTTTTTTTTTCTATTTACTAATCTTGTCAGACAGGACATCCACACCAGTGTTAGTGTATAAGTGTGTACAAACACTTCCATTTTCATAACACATAAACACCCCAAAATAAAATTCCTTCATCATTTACTCACCCTCTTGTAATTCCAAATATATGACTTTCTTTCTTCTGCAGAACACAAAAGAGGATTTTCTGAAGAATGTTGGTAACCAAAAAACATTGGACCCCACTGACTTTCGTTGTATGAACACAAAACCACTGAAAGATTTCTCAAAATGTCTTCTTTTGTGTTTCACTGAAGTCTTATACAGGTTTAGAACGAGATGATAGTAAATAAATAATGACAGAATTTTTATTTTTGTGCGAGCTATCCCTTTACAATTTAATGAGTCCAGTTTAGATGGTTCAGATAGATTCACCGGGTTTGTTTGGTCAGACAGAACGAGCAGGATGTAGATCAATCCTTATTAAAACAGACCCCGAGAGAATGTAAACTGGGGCAGTCCCATAAAAATCTACTTGTATCAGGAATGGTTAGGGCTCATGCACTATAATGTTGGTTAGTAAACTGATGATGAAATCCTGTAATCCTATGAAAAAAATCACCATAAACTAACCTCCTTGTACTTGCTACATTAAAGCCTTACTTGATTATGCTTAATATATATTATTTATTATTAATTGCATCATTCTAGTAATATTCATGCCGATGTTAAATTGTTCAAAACAGGATTATCTTTCAGTGTGACAACAGATTCCGTATACTACAAAATGGTTAAAAGCACTGCACAGGGTCTGTGTACAGGAATGCACCAAATGAGCTGGAACTAAAGGGGTGTTTGGTTTTGAACAATGACCCAGATGAGCTGATTTAAACATATGACATCAGCCTGGTGCATAGTCAGATCCCACAGGCTACAGGATGCGTTTATGGCCCTACCAATCATGTGCATCAGTGCTGATGTGACGGGGGCTTGTGAGGTTGTGAACCCATGCAGCAATGCTGACTTCTGCGAACAAGACAGCCATCATTCTTCAGTAAAAAGCATGCAGATGGGTTTGTGATGCAATTGGAGTAAAGATATCACAGAGTCAGACTAACAAACGTCCTTCCAAATCCAGAAGTATCCCCAAATGCCAAATAATGGTCGAAAATTTCACAAGCGTCCTCAAATGCGCACAGAGATTATTATCTGACAAAAGCTTGGACATACGTGATTGCTGGTGAACTTTATCACTGCGCCACCTGCTGGGAATAAAGTGTAGTGTAGCCTCTATATCACGCTTGTTCTGTCGCATCATGCGTAAAATAAGAGCAAGCAAATGCGACTCAGCCTGTCCGCTTAATACACACGCTTGCAGTTTCTCTCTTGACCACTCGTCTACATGCACGAAGAATTTTCCGTACTCGTTCAAGTGGGTGTAGAGACAGCATGCGTGTGTGTGGAACCTTATCATTAAGCGATGGCACACATTTAGCAAGTGCAGAGATGTTGGTTCAGGTCGTGGCAGCGGTTCTAGTTGTCATTGTTCTGTTAAGGACGACTTACAAATACAGGACACAGCAAAACACTGAAACAGCTAAGCTGAGTGCATTTCAGGTGAGTGGAAAGTCTTATACGTATTTTAGAGTTTATTCCCCATTATTTCTATATTGTTGGTTGTGGGATTCATTTTCTGTGAAAGCTGCTTTCCAACAATGCAACATTGTTAAGCACTATAGAAATACGTATTGAATTAAAACGTGTCTCCATTGAAACAAGGTTTATGATGTTACGCAGTTCGGTTGTAAGATGAACGAGGCACAATAACGGGAGATAAACATCAGCAAACTGCATACATGTAATTTATATATGTGTGCACATTTGCAAAGATTGCAAGTTTGTGAAAAGGTTAATTTGTTAAGTACGCGTCAGGATGTAGCTGTCAGTTCAATGACAGGCTATTGGTGGCTTGGCCCCGATACATTTGTGCCAGTGATCTTTATCATCTCACTCAGCTGTCAGACAGCATGCATGAAGAATCGAGACAGGAGTATCTGCAGGTCGGAGAACTGGGCGTACCGAAAGGTAGGGGAGTGCCGAAAGGTCTTTTCAATTGGACACGAAAGCTGCTTGTTCAACATCAGCATAAACGCTATTGGCCTACATCTAAAGCCACTTTTTCACTGTGGTGTTTTTGTATCGAAGATTTTAAATATGAAACCATTTTTAAAGATACTGGTGCGTATTTTAAAATTGGCCTCGACGCGAATCTAATGTGTGAGTTCTCCGTGATCACCGGGCTGTTAGCGCCGCCAAGAACAGCTTGATATGGAAGCATATTGGTAGCAATTTAAAATTTGAATTTCAATACGCAAAATGGCAATGCAGTATGTAAAATGACAATGCAATTGTGTATTTAAATATACATTTTAAATAACATATGTGCAACATTAAGTGCAAAATGAAAATTCAATTATATCAATTACATTTGTCAGTTCCTACACTAGTTTTAATATGTTATTTAAATGGGTATTTTAACGCTCTTTAAGTTGCAAAATTAAAATGAAAATGCATTCCCGCGGAGCCAGCATCGCCCTCACACAATGACGCTATACCGGGGAGGGGGCGTGGCCAGCTCGAAATGCATTTTCAAGTCCACATTGAATTTTGCAACACCCAACGCGCTGTGTGTAAATGAAAATGCAATCCCAAATGTTCGACCTGTTAATGTTAATGCATTTAGGGAAAATAACATTTGAATTTTCATTTTGCTACAGGTTTGCTTTACTATCTTAAACATAATATATAATCAATCCGGGGAATGCATTTTCATTTTAATTTTGCAACTTAAATAGCGTTAAAAATACCCATTTAAATAACATATTAAAACTAGTTTAGGAATTGATACTGAACTAATTGATATAATTGAATTTTTATTTTAATTTTGCACTTACTGTTGCACTATGTTATTTAAAATGTATATTTAAATACACAATTGCATTGCATTGCACCAATATGCTTCCATAGCTTGATGGCAGCAAATACACCTCAAATTGGTCGCTGCCTATAATATCACTTAACGTTAAGTGGCAATAGGATTATTAGCCTAGTTTTGGTTACGTTTCATAATGTGCAATCGTTGGTCTGATGAATCTATTAGTTTCGAGACTAATCATTTTGACTGAGGTCAGTCAGAGTTTCATAACTATACACACCCAGGCCATGTATAGTGGTAGATTTTGTTCCCGGCATTTTTCTTGAAGTTGGCGAGCAATGAATATCATATCTGCAGTGCCTCTGTTTGGGCAAAAACCACTCTGAGACTCTGGAAGGATGCTTTCTGACAGAGGGGTGAGTCTGTTGGCCAAAACCCGAGCCAGGGCTTTCCCTGTGGTGGACAGGAGAGAAATGCCACGGTAGTTCCCGCAGTCTGCCTTGTCTCCTTTCTTAAAGATGGAGACAACCAGGACATCCTTAAGTTGTGCAGGAATTTTCTCTTGTTCCCATATTTTATAAAGCAGGGCATGGATGTGTTTAAGGAGATCAGGGCCGCCTTCCTTTAGGACTTCTGCTGGAATGCCATCCGGACCAGCAGCCTTGTTGTTCTTCATCTTCCTAATAGCATCCTGCCCCTCTTTCAGGCTGGGTGGTTCCCCCATGCTCTCATTTATAGGCTGTTGAGGGAGTTTTTCGAGGGCCTCCATCTCAGGAGTGGTGTCCCTGTTCAGAAGATCCCCGTAATGCTCTTTCCACCTGCTTGCTATTGCTTCCTTATCTTTCAGCAGGCAAAAATTAGTTGCTGCCGAGAATAAAGAAGATCCCAGTGTGATTATAGGATGCAGCATAAAAACAAACATATAAACGCATGTTATATGTATGCCTATAGCCAAAGCACAATCTGTTCTACGAAAACTAGCTGCGCGGCGGCAGCTTAACCACCCAAACAAAAACCATGGGCAAACCGGTCACGCGATTAAACACAACTGCATGCTGCACGGCAACAGCACAGAAATCAACCCGTAACGTTACATATTCTGCCTGTAGACGTAGCCACAATCTCAAATCAAGAAATAACTGTCTTAAATTTCTGCTGGCCTGCATGCAAAACTCCGAAAGTGGCATTTCTTTCTGGGTTGACGCTGCTGAAGTCCTGCATGAGGTAAAAAAGTCTGAAATTCGTTTTTGCGCCATTTGTACAAGACCGCTTATGACACTTGACCTTCACTAACGCAGTGACGTCATAAGACACTTGCGTTGTCATTGTAACAGTAACGTTATTAAAGCAAAAACAGTGACGTTGTTAATGTTTTCAATGGATATTAGTGAATAGACGCATTAATAAAATGCATTATATTTATATTTGATAAAACATTTCATTTACGAGTGTCTATTTACACAGAGTAATGTTACAAATAGCCCGCCCAAGGCAGCAATGCTTTTTACTCTAACCGAAAATAGCTGTATTTTCTTTGGATTAAGTAGAAATAGTAGTTAGATGCTATTGATACTTATAAATAGTGGCAAATAACGTTACTTTACCCTAAACTTTATGAATAAAATTTTTATTGAAAACAAAAGCAAGAGTTTGATTAGAACCCCAGCCTCCTGTGTCACACTATACAGACTTTACACCTTACGCCACTGCAGTCATTGTTCAAAATGAAGTCATTCTTACATATTCTCTATTCCAATCACACATTGGTGGGCGGACCTGGTGCAAATAGTCTCTGCCTTTATTTATTTATCTTTCACACTGTTTCAGTTTTTCTTTTCGCTCGACGCCAGGGGGTGCTGCAGCCCCCGCAGCACCCCCACTTCCCGCGGCTATGCCTGCAGAGACCCCTACTTGGAAGAATCGATTCTTCCAATCGGTACCCGCCCTACGTTGATGAAATGCTATCACACGTTACGTAGTACAACAGGTTTACAATCGGGTTTAAATACACCCGTCTTTTAACGCCGAGTTTGTGTTTATTAATATTGTCGCCGCTCAACAAAGCGTAATTTCTTTCATCTCCTCGTGCACGCGCCTACTTCATCCACGCGCAACGGCGTCTCCGTGTCACATTACGTCACTGCAGCATCCGCCACTGTTTGCAATTCAGTGTAGAAGCAGGTAAGAATATTGGAGTGTTGTACGAATAGATTTTATCGACAGATAAATTAACGAGCAGGTTTCAGAATTTTGCCTGATATTTGTTAATTTAAATGAGGGGAGGTGGGGGGTATTGGGGATTTGTTATTTTGTGTTTTGTTGTGGTTTCTGCGGGTTGCTAATGTAAAGCTAGTCATGCTAACATGAAACTGCGCTGAAATGTATGACCGACTGCTCGAAGTAACTAAATATAAAGGGTGCATTGAGTACAATAATATCTTACAGACATTTATCTTTACTTTAATTTTATTATTCAGCATTTACTGTAGATATTTATATAAAAGTTTGTGACTAACTGTGTTAGCTGATTTGAGTAAATTGATTTTAATTCCCTCCTAGATTATATAACATTTAGGTTTAAGGCTAGTCCCAGACTAAAATGAATGTGTGACCTGTCTTAACTGAATATAACTTGCCTGGAAATATCTTAAAATATATCAGTGCCATTGTTTTGTCTCGAGATGCACACCAGTAATGCATTCTTCTAAGGTATTTTTATAAAAGCGACACAAATATCTTAATTCAACTAAGACATAGTCCTGGTTTAAGATAAACTGTGTCTGTGAAACCGAGCTTTAGAGTTTAAATTGCTAATCTAGTCCAGTAAAACTGCTTATGGTCAAGGTCAATGACAAGAAACACAGGCCCCTCATGCTTAAAGAGAGAATAATAAAACCTCAGCTCAAAAACAACTTAATGATCGGCCCTATATACATTAGAAAACTATAAAATGATATTTATTAGAATGTGCATGATATTTACCAAAGTTCCAGTAATGGCCTGCTTGTGTTCTATATTGTGTATTGTTTGAATGTTTTGATGTTTAAGACAAAACCCTATAATTATATTTTGGAAAAGAAAAATAATCAGTCCTGATAATTACCATCTCTTAAAGGCGGGGTCTCCGATTTCCGAATTACGTTCGTTTAGACAAAGTCGGGCTGAGTACCAAAACAACCTTGTAGCCAATCAGCAGTAAGGTATACAGTGCACAAGACGGACATTAGTCGAGCCGAGCGCTGACGAAAGCGAAAGATGGGGGTATGGGTGTGTCCGTTTTGGTGATTTGAACATCAACAACGGCTAAAAAAGTTACTAAAGTTTAAAGTTATTAAAGTTGATCAGTCAGGAGCAGTGAGTCTGTTCTGTCTTCATTTTTTGTTGTTTGATGAGCATTAAAACAGATATATTTATTATGCTGCTGTCCCTTTAAGAGCCAGCGCGAATGGATCACATGCTTTTTGTTTCCCCTCTGTTTTCATGTACAGCAAACTATAATGGATTTATCAACGTGATATAGAGCTATTTGCTAAATAATAATATAAAATAAATTCAATTGGTTCAACTTGCATCAGGAGTAGGCTTTGAAATTGAGCTTGCACATACAGAATGTACGCATCCTGTGAGCTGTCCTCGACACGACGCTTCTTGTCCGGTGAGCTACTCCGTTAACTTACATGGCGCTTTGTTTGTTTACGTTACACTGAAAGCCCAACTGTCACCACTACGGCCTTGAGTGTGAATGTACATGTAAGATTCGCTGTTTGGTCTCTCTACATAGTTAATCTAGTGTGTGTCGTGGCCTCCGTGTCTCTGATAAGCACAGCTCTTTAAACTGGTGCACCGCTGGTGTAACTTTGTTTTCATTTTGTGCAAGTTACAACGTTTCCGTTCCGTGCAACAGAAACATGCGGTGTAACGGAGCCTTTACGATTAATTAACCGTGCCGTTTTTAAGCGCGGTTAATAGTGAACCTCGGTAATCGCTGCATCCCTAGTGTTGAGTACAGGAAATAATTGTTACGTACTCTATAGGGCTGGGTGGTATGATGGAATATTCCGTTACCATGGAATAAAATGTCAGCCGTAAGAGATTTTTCTGTTCCGTGTATTCCACGGAACGTTAATAAGTAGGTGTGGTTAACTTGGCGCTCTGCAAATTGGGTGTTATTCTGAGAATAAATCCACCCATAACAAATTAATGTATCGAAATGTGACCTTCATTCAGTCTGTAGTTTTGAGATCCGCTCCAGTCCGGCACTTTCTCTCTCACCTGCAGTGCTTATGCAAGGGTGCAGGAATCTGCGCGAACATATAAAAAAGCTCATTCTTACCACGTATTTCAGAAGTCTAATTGCTTTGTGAAGCTGTTAATAGTTTTAATAAAGTTTAACTTCAAGGCGAGTCAAGGTGAAACTTGCGTTGAAACGCGCTGTGATGCTCACCGCGTGAGCGCTTTGACGTGCCGCTTTCCACCGTTTTGGGAGACACGTGTAGAGTCACCAGAGACTCGCAGTGCAAAGACAAGCACCAGAATAAACAAACCTAAAGACAAAGACTCGCAACACACTAAAAATGCTCATCTAATAGAGAGTGAAGAGCGATAAAGAGTCAGTACAGACCCCATGAACACCAGTCATATACTGTACTCTTTGTTTGTGCATATATTCATTGTTATACATGTTGTCTGTCTTCCAACTGTATACATATGATATATCAGAAGATAAATATAAATAAATAATAAATGTCATTCAGAACTTAATCTGATATTACATTTTCATAACTTGCCTACATTTTAACTATGGTGGGCATTTAAATGAACTGTAATAAATAAATAAAGGAAATCGATCTAAGAAAAATGAGGTATAAGATATAGAATTATAATGGAAGATTGTTACCGTGAAATAAAATTACTCATTACTTGAAATTCTTGCCATTCTGCCCACCTCTAGTACTCTATGTGCTCAGAGGTCTGTCAACATTCTCTTGGAAAAGCATTCCAGTGCTGTTTTGACCCACATCAAATTACATGTGCATGTTTTCTGACAGCCAGATACTGACGTGTTGACCTTTGAGTATCACTGCATTTGACCTTGTTGCAATAATACTCCCAACTGTCCACTGGCATTTTCATTTTTCCTTTTGTGAAGTGAAAGTGACCTATTTGTCAAGTATGGTGACCCATACCCGAAATGTGACCTCTGCATTTAACCCATCCAGAGAGTAGTGAACACACGCACAGCAAGTCGTGAACACACGTACACCCGGAGCAGTGGGCAGCTATCACTGCAGCGCCCGGGGAGCAAGTAGGGGTAAGGTGCCTTGCTCAAGGGCGGCACCTCAGTCGTTACCCGCCGGCCCTGAGAATCGAACCGGCAACCTTCTGGTCAAGAGTCCGACTCTCTAACCATTAAAGGGATAGTTCACCAAAAAATTCTGTCATCATGTATTCATCCTCATAGCGTTCAAAATTTATATATGACTCTTCTGTGGAACACAAAAGATCCATTCAGTGGAAGTAATAGGGGGCCAGTTTTGTTTGTTTACCAACGTTCTTCAAAATATCATCTTTTGTGTTCTGCAGATGAAAGAAAGTCTTACAGGTTTAAAATGACATGAGGGTGGCAAATTAATAAAATAATTGTATCCCCTCAAAAGCAATCACAGGTCAATACATTTTTTAAATACACGTGCCAGCTCAGTGGTTCGAGCATGGTGCTAGCAATGCCAGGGTCATGGGTTCGATCCCAGGGATTGCACATACTCAAAAACAAATGTAAAGTATAATGCAATGTAAGTCGCTTTGGATAAAAGCGTCTGCCAAATGCGTAAATGTAATGTAAATGCAAAGTAACATATCTGTGGCAGGGGGCAGTAGTGAGCATATTTCTTCCGTGCCAGTGGACACATCGAGTATGTTATGTCAAAGTCAAGTGTACTGTTTCCAAAGAATAAACTGTTCTTTTCCAACTGTGATCTCTCTTTAGCTCACCTGCTCTCCTGATGTCATGCTTTCCAGAGCGGGAATCATGGTAGGGGTGACTGCCCACAAGATCAGTAAGCATGTCACCCTCCTCGTGAATGACATAGCGGCAACTCCAGCATCCACCATTCCACCTGGTCAGCCCAAACCTTTGTGTCTGTTGTTGCCTTGGCTGGGCTCCAGACCACAGGCCATCGGAAAGTATTGTGATATTTACATCCGCACCGGCTTTGATATACTTGTTGTAGAAAGTGAGGTGAGCCAGTTCTTGTGGCCTCGTTGGGGCCTGGAAAATGGTGCCCGTGTGCTTGAACTGTTAGAGAGCGATCGCTTTTCTCAGCGCCCCCTGCTGGTCCATGCCTTTTCCATAGGGGGGTACACATTCAGTCAGGTTCTTGTTCATGTGGCTGAAGACAACCAGCGTTGCCAAAAGCTGACAAATAGGATCAGGGGTCACATCTACGACAGCCTGGTCATGGGTTCATTGGATCACATGGCTGTCGGTAGGTGTTGTATATTTTTCTCAAAACGTTCCTGTGTGCATAAAATGATCAAAATGTTATGTAATGATCTAATGAGTAATTTTAACTTTAACAGTAAGTGTACACATCACAATAACCTTCAAACTGGTTACTGACCAGCTATTAATTGTTAACCAACAAGACTGTGATCCAGTGTTATTTTGACCCTTCCAAGGATATGTTAATTTGGTTCAGTGTGTTTTAATAGCTCTCTGTGCCAATGGGCACACATACTTTAAACTATCATATGGATAAATAAAAAACAGTGCTTTTTTGCATTATAGCACCCTCATGTGTTCATGATGTTAATTGTCAGACTAAATGATTCCATCTTTTTTCCTGTCTGATCGTTTTGTTGGTTTGTTTGTTCTCCAGGAGTTGGTAAGACCATGTTCCCCCGGCTGGAAAGTCTCATGAGGAGAGCTAGCCATCTGTATTTCCGTGCCTTTAAACGCCAGACAGTCGACTATTTCAACTTGGCAATCAGTGTGTTCTGGAACACTCCCGTGACGACGCCTGCCCTGTTTTTCTTTTCTGAGAATGATGTGCTGTGTGATTATAAGAGCTTGGAGGAGATGATAGAGTTTTGGAGGAAGCGGGGCATAACTGTGGAGAGCAAGAAATGGGAGGAGTCTGTTCATGCAGGTCATCTACGTACCCATCCACAGGAATATCTATCCACACTGGAGAACTTTGTGCAATCTCTCAATATGGTGCCTCTGAAGGCCAAAATGTGATTCTGCTGTCACTATCATTTATTTGATCAAATATCAGATTAGCCTGAAGTGCCTGGGTTTTATCAGTCACCAGACATTTTTGTCTTGTTGGGTCAATTGGTATTAGGTCAGATTCAGTGTTTATTAATCCTTGTTAGTGTTTTCAAAGATATAACATAACTAAATTAAATTCTTTTTTTAACCCAAATATGTAATACTTAAAAACAGTCTGGCGTGTTTTGGTTTATTTTTGTACAAGACTACAATCCCAAATCCATCCAGATTTCAAAAGCACTGTTCATTTAAGGGGGTATAACATTATTTTGTAAATGTTTAGGATATATTATTGATAATAGAAGTGTTAACTTAAAAGGAAGTTGCTGTGAAGATTTTTTTGTTTTACTTGTTTGCAAAAGAAAAAACTAGGGCTGGGACTTTATCGCGTTAATTACGATTAATTAATTACAGAAAAAATAACGCGACAAAAAAATAATGCATTTAATCGCAATTTATTTTTGCACTCCCAAACAGCGCGGAACGTTGCACGAGTTCCCGGCAAAAACGTAATACTGATGCACAGGACACAACACGAGAAATGGAAACCGATGAGAAGTCGTTGCTGGGATCGGTGGGCGGAAATTTTAGTTTTAAAAAACTACCGGGTGGAAACCTGGATAAAAGCACAGTTGTGTGCAAATTGTGCAAAAAAGAATTTGCCTATCACCGGAGCACTTCCAGCCTCCGCTACCACCTCAATGCCAAACATGTTGCAGCTAGCACAGACGACGCTCCTAGTTCGAGCAGGCAGTGTCGCCAATCCACACTCGAACACTTTGTTAACACTCAGTGATGAAAATAAACACGATTTTGTTGTTTAAGCTCATTTATGTCTCTATTCATTGATTCAGTCATATACCAAAATCCATTTAAATTGAAAATGTTGCTTCTTGTGTCAAATATTGATATGCGATTAATTGAGATGAATTATTACAAAGCCTCTAATTAATTAAATTATTTTTTTAATCGAGTCCCACCACTAAAAAAACACTTACTAAAACCTTCCAAATAACAAAATCTAATGATAATTATAAAAACTGTTAATAAATCTTCCCCTAAATCTGTGCATTTTCTTCTATATGTTTGGACAAGTATGTAAAATCCAATTAGATCAGATATGGTAAAATGGCCATGGCAGTATGTGATTTAAAAACTTTAAAAAAGTTATTTAATATTAATTTTGCCTTGGGGAAAATGCAGCATATGCTATTACAGCACATTCTGTAATAGCATAGTAATAGTGGGTTCCTCGCCACAGCAGTGCAGTGTTGGCTTGCTCACCGGGAGACTGCATTTATTTATTTATTTATTCATTTATTTATTAGATGTTATTTATTATAATGATCTTTCTTGGTCTATAAACACCATGCACTGTGCTGTGTTTTACCTTTGTGTTTTTCTTATTTGCTCCTGTAAAGCTGCTTTGGAACAATGCACATTGTGAAAAGCGCTATATAAATAAAATTGAATTGAATTGAATTCAAATACTATTAAAAGTGTGCAGTAATAACTATGAGCCAGAAGATAGCGCCATTGTTTCTTTAGAAGTTTATTTTATATAGCGCCTTTCCACAAGCTCAAGGTCGCTTGACAATGAGCACTTTAAAGCAAAAATACATTTTCAAACAAACATACAAATATACAGGAAAAGATGCTAGATTATTTATAATACATTTAAAACAAGTATGTTTTCAATTGTGTTTTGAAGATGGATAGAGAAGAAGAGTTACGGAGCGATATGGGTAAAGAATTCCATAACCTGGGGGCATTAACACTAAATTACCTTCCCCCTGGAGTGGACAGTCTATAACTTGGGAATGCTAAGAAGCCCCAAATCAGATGATCTAAGATACCGAGTTGGTATATGTGGGTGAATTAAGTCTTTGATATAGCCAGGTGCAAGACTGTTCAAAGCCTTAAATGTCAACAGGAGAATCTTAAACTGAATGCGTGAGGACACAGGTATCCAGTGAAGACTGTAGAAGTGGAGTAATGTGAGCAAAGCGCCTGGTCGAGGTAAGTACCCTATAAGCAGCTGCATTCTGGACATACTGCAACCTTTTAATACGCTTCCCTGGCAGACCGATAAACAGAGCATTGCAATAATCTAGCCGTGATGTAATTGGAGCATGCACTAGGGTTTCTGTATCAGGCAGATTAAGAGAAGAGCAAACTTTTAAACACTGCAGCAATATGAGAGCTGAGTGAAAGAGATGTGTCAATCAGGACACCTAGATTTCGAACAGAGGTTGAAGGTTTAAGAAGAGCCCCATGAATGTCAAAATATAAATCCTCTTTGTGTGTGATGCAGCTGATCCAATCAGCATTATTTCAGTTGTGCTACTGATTAATTTAAGGAAAATTAGCGACATGCCGTGTTTGATTTCAGCGATGTAATTCGTAAGTGTAGCAGGCAAACTTGATTTTTCAGAGGCAGTGGTTAAATAAATCTGGATATCAGCATAGAGATGAAAAAGACCATATTTATGAATTATGTCAACTAGTGGCTGTACAGTATATAGATAATTAAAAAGTAATGGACCGAGAACAGATCCCTGTGGAACACCTTGAGTGTGAGAAACAATGGCAGACCTATAGCCTTGCATGGCAATAAAGTATTTTCTGTCGTTGAGATATGATTTGAACCAAGAAAGAATAGTGCCCTTGATGCCAAGTTCTGATAGAAGAGAAATGAGAATGTGATGACAGACAGTATCAAATGCTGAACTTCAGTCTAGTAAAATGAAGATGGTAGTACACCCAGAATCCATCAAGAGTAGAACATCATTCATTACACGAACAAGTGTTGTTTCTGTGCTGTGCAATGGGCGAAAGCCAGACTGGAAAGGTTAATATGAACTTCAAACAATCATCAACCAGTGAGACAATCTCACCACAAGAAGCTTCTGCATTTATTTGGCTCTTATCCAGGTGAAGCCTTCAGTGAATACAAGTTGGGTGGTTCAATGAGATTCACCAGTCTGTATGTGGTCAGATAGAATGCAGCATGTAGTAGATCGATTCTTATTAAAACACACCCCGAGAGAATATAAACTGGGGCAGTCCCATAAAAAGCAACTTGTGTTTAAACTTGTTGGTCTGTCCCGACTCCTGAGCAGCAACCTTCCGGTCACTCTCGTGAAACCAACACGGACGTGAAACTGCAATTCATTGACTGGCCGCTGGAGACTGTCTCCAAAACCGTGCAGAATCTCATTGAGCCCCATGTTAAAATGCCAAACTTTATAGCAAAAACTTTTATAAAAATTATAGCAAATTTGGCCCTTCATGACAACTGTGAGGGGGGGTTAATTTTTGTACAACTCAACCGTTTAAATTATATTAAGCTTTGACATTCTGCATAATTAGGTGGTCACTTGAGTGACAGGTGATTTCACCAACCAGGCACCTCAGATCCACCCACATTCCCACCTTTTTGCCCATTTTCGATTTTTCGATTTTTCTTCAAAATTGCTCTTCACAAACCTACGGGTGAAGTTACTGACACTACGTCCATGTTTTATAAAGTCTATAGACGGTTTCATCTTAACAAAATAAACAAACGTTAGTGCGCATGCACACTTTAGTGACCCCAATTTAACTTCCGGTACACATTCAAGAACAATAGAGTGCCTGTAGATTATTTCTGTTTACAATCAAAAGAATCCTAGAATATTCACTATTCCCTACATTAGTTCACTAATAGTTCACTTTAAGGAGCGGGTGAAAACGAATGAGTAAAATCGTACACTCATTGCACCGGAAGCGCTGCGGGCGCCATCTTCTGCCGAGACGCGGAAATTCATTCAACGCGACCCTCACGATAGATTGCTAGAAGGCTAGCAGTGAGTGTACATCGGTTGTACACTCGTTATTATGATGCATCATGGGATTGAATGAATGTACTCAATTAATGTCCACTATGAATTCGGACACCACTAAAAATGGATGTCCCATCAAATAGTGCACTATATTAGGGTATAGTGGGCTATTTCGGCCAGAGTCTGCGCAGTAGTGAGCACGAAGTGGAGCACGGTATCGAGGTTCCGCCCATATTCCCTGATGACTCAATCGTAAGAAATTAAGTTACCACACCCCTTTTTTAGAACATCTTATAACTAACTATTTGAAGTGTAATTGGATTTTATAGTTTGGCTCTTGTCCCATTTGCCCTGCAGTGAGAAGCACTTGTAAATGGCAGCATAAACAGCACAACAAGACTCACATAACGCCACATCACAGACACACCTGAAGTGCTTCTGCGAACGGAGAGAAACATCAGCATCGCTGCTTCACTACACAGAGTGGAAGATAATAAGAACAAAAAGACAAGAAAAAACATGAAAACATTTCAAATGGGCATTTAAAAAAATATATTTATTCCATTATTATTATATAGCCTACGTGCGAATTGTCATGTGACTGTGCACGTTAGAAGGGCATTTTCGGGGTTCGCAAACTCACACCTACACCGTGAATTTCTGTTTGTCCGAATGCATACATTTTATCACCAAGAAGCCATGCCGTCCGAATAGGGCTTTTGGGGCGGTCTCATCAAGCGAAAACCCACGCTTGCAGTTTTTCACTTGACCACACGGATGAAGTTTTTCCCGTATTTGGCTCAAGTGTTTAAGTTGCTATGACGAGTGTGTAGAGCCTTATCTTCATCCGATGGGACATTTAGCAAGTGCATAAATGTCGATTCAGGTTGTTGTTCTCGTTGTTATTGTTATTTTAAGGACGACTTTCAAATATTACAAATACAAAACACAGCGAAACACTGAAACAGCTGACCTAACTTTGAGTGAATTTCGGGTAAGTGAAATGTATTATGTTTTTTTTCTATTTCCCCCTTATTTCTATATCTGTTTTCGCTGATTTCACTTTCTTAATCACGCAAAATTGCACTAAAGAAATACATGTGTTATTGATGAGTGTAAGATTTAAATGCTTTAGGCATGTGTTAGCCTATGTTTTATTATTAAATTATTATTTTATCGTTATGTTATTATTTAATATACTCAATAGAACTATCTAAAAAAAGGAACTATAAGAGCAGAATATGTAGACTACATAAAATGCACGTGCATGCAAACGGCAATTCTACAAGGCACAATAATAAGAGCTACACAGCAGCATACATATCGTTTCATTACTAATATGCAAAAATGTATGCAGATTTTCAAGTGCATGGTATTTCATGGCTTGCACTGAACTGCGAGGGGAGGCGGATGCTGCTGCATGATTGGCCTGAAGGCGGAGATGAAAGAAATTCAGTTTCTTGACACTGTGATTCACCTTCGCTTTTAAGCACACATGCAGTTGAAATGGACTGGATTCTCAGCTAAATAATGCAATAAATCGGGTAAGATTTGCAGATCGTTGGTCTGTAAAAGAGCATCACATGTGTTAAGTACACACGGGAATGTACTCTTAAGTACTTTCTGTACTAGTGGTGTAAGGGTTAGGTACTGTGTGTGCTTGGAGGTCTGTCAACATGCTTATTAAAGAGCATACCACTGATGTTTTGACCTGCAACAAAATACAGTCACATATTGCTCATGTTGACCTTTGAGTACACACAACTGCATTTGATTGGCTTTTTTCTTTTTATTGGCAATGAATTAAAGGGATAGAATAAAAATTCTGTAATCATGTACCCTCATGTTGTCCAAAACCTAAAATGTCTCAGTGGTTTTGTGTCCATAGAATAAAATAAGGGCCAGTCTTGTTTGGCTACCAACATTTTTCAAAACATCTTCTTTTATGTACTGCAGAAGAAAGAAAATCATACTGTTTTGGAATAGCATAAGGGTAAGATGAAAAAATGGTTTGGGTAAACTATCCCTTTAAAAGCAATCGCAGACCATACTGAGTACAATCATGTCAGTAAGTCTTTCATAAACGTGTAACATACATGTGGCCTGAGGGCAGTATTGACAAAACGGGTACGCTTTGTCAATGTCAGGTGTTCTGTTAACAAACTAGAAATTGTTTTTTCCCAACTTTGTTCTCTTTTTAGCTCACCTGCTCTCCCAATGGCATGCTTCCAGAGCGGTGACTGCCCACAAGATCAGTAAGCATATCACCTTCCTCAGGAATGACCAAGTGGCAACTCTGGCGTCTGCCGTTCCACCTGGTCAGCTCAAACCTTTGTGTCTGTTGTTGCGCCAGACCTAAGGCCATCGCCAAGTATTGTGATATTTACATCCGCAACGGCTTTGATATACTTGTTGTGGAAAGTGACTTGAGCCAGTTCTTATGGCCTCGTTGGGGCCTGGAATATGGTGCCCATGTGCTTAAATTAATAGAGAGTGAGCGCTTTTCTCAGCGCCCCCTGCTGGTCCATGCCCTTTCCATTGGGGGATACCAGTTCAATCAGGTACTTATTCATTTGGCTTAAGACACCCAGCGTTGCAAAGAGCTGACAAAAAGGATCAGGGGTCACATCTTCGACAGCCTGGTCATGGGTTTGTTAAATCACATGACTGTCGGTAGTAAAGAGATTGCACTGTATTGTATATTTATTTCAAAAAGTTCCTGCTTGCACTAACAGGGTTGTATAATTAAAATGTTATAATGATGAGTAATGAGTTATTTCATCATTTAACAGTAATTGTGTGTATAAGTAGGGCTGCATGATAATTTATCGCGATACCACTAAATCCTGTTGTAATCGAGGTGGCTGCGATATGCAGTGTCGATATTTTTTTAATGCGTAGCTTGTCCGTGAAGCACATCTCTGGGATCAGTAGGAAATGCTGCTCGATCTAAAAGCAGTGCGAGTTTGAGTCGCTTATAATGTGCATTTGAAAAAGCAACACCCGTCAAACATGATCATTATAAATATACTTTATTACAATAACAAATACCTGATGAGGCTTGAGTAACAGTGATAAAAAGATGTCCATAGGCATTTCCTAGATTCTAGACCGTGTTATGGTCTTCTTCTGCAGTGCGTATTTGGAGTTTCCGCACGAGAGCGCCCTCTGGCTTTCGGATGCAGCAGCATTTTCCTGTACTTCACTCAAAAGCTGTGCATAAATCACGTGATATTTATCGTCGGTTTATCGTGACAGCCCTATATAACAGTATAGTTGTTATAAAACAGCATGTTTTTGAAATTTAGATTCCAATGTTACTATAAACTGCAAAACTCTTCCTTGCCTTGACTTATCAAAATATCAAATTCGGCTTGCATAGATAGCGAGTCATACCTTTGAAATAAAATTTTGTAAATCACCTTCAAACTGATCGCTGACCAGCTATGAATTGTTAACCCACAAGACAAACATGCGACCCAGCGCAACTTCCAGAAACTTGATCATTTGATTCAGTGTGATTCACTAGCTCTTGAAAACCGTCACATTTCTAATCATTTTGGTGGTTTGTTTGTTCTCCAGGTGTTGGTAAGACCATGTCCCCTTGGCTGGAAAGTCTCGTGAGTAGAACTAGCCTTCTGTATTTCCGTGCCTTTAAACGTCAGACAGCCGACTATTTTAACTTGGGAGTCAGTGTGTTCTGGAACACTCCCGTGACGACGCCTGCCCTCTTCTTCTTCTCTGAGAATGATGCGTGTGATTATAAGAGCTTGGAGGAGATGATAGAGTTTTGGAGGAAGCGGGGCATTACTGTAGAATTCAAGAAATGGGAGAAGTCTATTCACGCTGGTCATCTACGTACCCACCCACAGGAATATCTATTCACACTGGAGAACTTTGTGCAATCTCTCAACATGGTGCCAATGAAGGCCAAAATGTGAAACTGGGATTCTGCTGTTTGAGTGATTATCACTAATTTTATTAAGGCAGCGGCTATTTGCACTAAGTGTAAATAGTAGTAAGTTCTGTTTACACTAAGTGAAAATAGCAGCATTTCTAAGCAATATGCTATTTACACTAATCGAAAAAAGCTGTATTTTCTTTAAGTAGAAATAGTAGATGCTATACTTATAAATAGTGGCAGATAACATTACTATTTGCACCTCAGTATTGTTGTGCATGAAACATTATGCATAATAACAGAGTTTAAATCATTATATTTATAAAAATTATTAAAATGATGTTAACTTATTGAGATATTAAAGCCCTACACCTACCCCTAACCTTACCCTAAACCTAAACTTTATGAATAAAATGAAGTTTACGATTTACATTGATTTTATTGTAAACAAATGTCTTTATGATCTGTAATGTAATAGAAAAAGTAAAAGAGCGTTTTCAACGAGAGGTGGATTAGAACCCCAATCTCAAATATGTAATGTTAGATAATAATGTTAGAAATGGTGTCTTTCTTAAACTTTCTCTATTTCAATCACATATTGGTGGGCAGAGTTAGTGCAAATAGTCTCTGCCTTTTATAGAGAGTGTGAAGCTGACATCACGCCCTATGTTGCATGTTGCAGTGGCGCCGCCATCTTGGGAGGATCATACTCCACTGCTATTATTATTTTGATATGTACCGTTACTTGTTTTGTTTGATATATGGAGAAATAGAAAGTGAAAGAACCAGGGGCTTTTCCTGAACGACTCTGTGTAATGCTATCGCAGTTTTTAACACGGTAAAACCGCCCTACCATAGTTATATTTCCTAATCAAACAAGAAAAACAAAACACTGCATTGAACGCACTAGCAGCGATCCTCCCAACATGGTGTGACGTAGCTTCACATTCTCTATTAAATATCAGACATCAGAAGTGCCTGGTTTTATCAGTCACTAGATATTTTTCTCTTCTGGGTTCAAGCGGTAGTAGGTCCGATTCTGTGTTGCAGAACTGAACAGTGTTTCTTAACCCTTGCTAGTTTTATCAAAAATATTTCAACATTTGTTTCAACAACATGTCTGTGCTTTTGGTTAATTGCTGCACAAGTCTTTAAAGCAACAATACTTCAAACCCTCCAGATCTCACACTGTCCATTTAAGATGGTATATCTTTTTTAGTTAAAAATATTTAGGATATAATGTTAATAGCAGTTAATCTCAAAATGAACTTGGTTGTGAAGATTATTTTTACTATGGAAATTTAAATTTTCGTTTTAAATCTTTTTTTTTAAATATAGGCTAAATAAACCGCTTGTCCAAACCTGCCAATGACAAAGTCTAATGATGTTTATAAAACACTGAAAATAAATCTTCCAATGTATCTGTGCATTCTCTTCTATAAGTTTGTATAGTATGTAAAATCCAATGAAATCAATAATATGCTAATATATGCCTGTGCTATGCACATTTCAATACTATACAAATTGCGGAGTAATAGCTATGAGCCACAAGATGGCGCGATCGCCTATGAATAAATATGACAGACGATTACAAACACTCATCAAACTCGTTTTCTTTTAATTGGGCTACAATATCCATACAATTAAAGATTTCGAAGATTTCTAACGTGAGATTTGAGCAGAACTCATCATTTAGCCTATACATTAATAGACAGAATTGTAAATGCACATCAAAGAGTTAAATTTGGCAACTTATGCATCGGTTCGCAGATCAATCAATTTTCTCGGCTATTTGCCCTAACATACAAACGTAAGCTCGTGACTATCATAACAAAGTTTAACTGTGTTCCGTTAGACACAGTGTGATATAATTGGGTTCTTTCACGCGTGTAAGTGATGTTTGGGCCAGAGGCATGATGGTTGTCTCTCTGGAGAGCTGATCATGAGTGCAGAGCTCAGAAATCAGACGCTTCTCATGAGCACAAACCCTCTCGATACAACAACATGGCAGATTTACACACGCGGATCAATGGCACGGAAAACAGACCGCTGTTTGAAGAGACTTCAGGGCGGGTAACAAAAAAGCGGCTTTGTTTTAAAAATCTTTTTTTTAAAGGAATGAGCAGTGCTATGTTTGCTTTTTATGTGTTCCTCAGACAAGCTTACTCACAAACTTAAACGTTTTCAACATGATGTTTGGTCTTCTTTCAGGACAAAATTGTAAACCTCATTGTTGGTGGACTCACATCTGTGTTTGTCCTAGTAAGTTGACTATAGTGGCAACACACTGCACATTAAATGTCATTGTTACGTTATATCACGGAGAGCCACGTTTGCTTGACAGATATTCTAATAATGCATGCTTTGATCAACCTTTCTGCTGATATTTCATACTGTGGTGTTCTGTTTCCCTTCTTCAGGTAACTGTCATCAGTTCTTTTGTCTTTCCTCCACCTCCGCCCCCATCACTAAATATCTTCTTTATGCTCTGCATTATCATGATCTGTTCCTCTATATTTGTGCTGGTTAGTGCTGTTCACTATTTTTTCATAATATTTATTATTGAGATCATGGACGTTTAACAGAAACATATATCAAATAACAACTAAAAATAAACTGTCAATTAATAATATAATTGATATTTCATTTTAAGCACTGTTTTTCTTTCAGATATTCTGGTATCGTCAAGGAGATCTGGATCCCAAGTTCCGTGGTCTTATTTATTATTCCATAGGTTCCATTTTTCTTCTGTGTCTGTGTGCCAATCTGTACTTCCACCATGTTGGCAGATAAACGTAAATACGTGTTCAGATTTGTATTGGGACAATTGATGCCAAAGATTGTCTGATGTGGATGTATTTTGGTAATTAGTTTTGATCTTCTTTGCCTAAAAATCATATCATTTAAATAGTATTTCACAGGAGTAAACTATGTGTAAAAATCATATTCAGCAAGACCAATATATGTAATTGAAAGACTAATGTATTGAACAATATTTACTGAATGACTGCAACACAGTGAATCATTGAACATACAATAAACAATAATTTAAAGGTTGACATTAAAATGAGTGACAGTACACTTGATATTTGAACTTCATATTGAACCTTTTTCAGTCTCTCGACTGCCATCTAGTGGTGCGCTGAAAAAGGACCAATTTATTTCCTGTGGAATTATTTCAAGTCAATGTAATGTAATAAAGCTTTGTATTATTCAAATGGACTCAACTCTCAACTTTATTTATTTATATAGCGCTTTTACAATTTTCATTGTTACAAAGCAGCTGCACATGAGACACATTGACTACAAGCAAAACAATCAAAGTTGTACCTGCAAAAACAAGAAAAAGGTGAAAACACAGACAGACACACACATACAAAACACTCCACACACACAATCATCGCACACGCACTCAACACACATCAGACAACAACGGACGCACACACGACGAGCCACAGCACACACACACACACAACACACACACGACAGACGCTACACACACAGACAAGCAGAAACACAGCACGCACGCACTACACACACGCTGACACAGTAAGAAGCACACATTTAGGATAAAGGAGAGAAAGCACAGGTCAAATATTAAACAGATAATAAATTCCTATATGCAATATTAATTAAGTAAAACTTTAAATCTAATTCTAAAGCAGCCCCCCTGCCAGGCATCAGGAACAGTATGCAAACGGTGGCGAGGAACCTAAACCTAATCGAGAAAAAAACACCTCAGGAGAACCCAGGCCAACCAGGGGATTCCAGTTCTCCCTCTGGCAAAAGCTGCTGCCTCTGCAACAAGCTCACAGTAGACTTGCACAACAAGGCTAAATAAAATAAATAAACTTACATAATAAGATAAATTATAGATAAGATTATCATTAATAATCTAATAGCATTTGAATTTTGTGGTGAAGACATGTCAAGCGACCGCGTCCTTCTTTATCCAGCTCTATCATCTCAGCTCTTGTCAGGTCCCGCTACTTCCATTCTCTCGCTCTACCATCAGGTCAGGCCATGAACTGCATCCTGCTCGCTGTGGTAACCTTGGAACAATGAGACAAGACTGGCTGAGAGTAGAGTACTGTTCTGTACTCTTTGATGCAACAAGTACATCAGTTGTGTTTTTGGTTCCGGTTGATCTAACTAATGCAGCCTAAACCCTCTGAAGATTTATATTATGGAAGAGTAGTGTATGCAAGAATACTATAAAAGTAGTTAACAAAATAAGCTTTTAAGCATTACTTTAAAAGTGCCCAGGTGACCGACAGGGTAGTCTCGCGTAGCCAGACCTTCATACTGAAAGGCCCGCCCAAGAGGCCATATGACTGACAGGTAAAGCAACCAATCGCGTTTCGTTTTGTGCCGCGTCATGTTTAGAGGCGTAAAAATGTCCCCGCAGTAACAGACCGATGCACGTTCACGAACGTGTCAAACAGAAACAACGATTATAAGTTTATGCCATGAACCTCGCATAATTTTAAGAATTGAGCGTTTAGTCGATCGTGATGAATTCTTATAGCAACCGTTGTAAACGTGACACCTTCTTAGATCAGAAGGCTTTGTTGTTTACAGGCGGACCGTTAAAGAACGCAACACGCATGTCTCCCGGAAATCCTGTGAAATTCAACCAATCAGATGACGACTTAGAACGTGCTGAAGTGTTTCCAGAAAAGTGTGCCTTATGCATCAGACGTTTAGCGTGACGTCTGTGTCTCGTTGCAGAAGGCTGCGTCCTCCGGAGGTCTCATTTGAAGCCTGCTACGTCATCGAGGCTGTCTCGTTTCATAAAAGCCGGTAGGACACTCCGTGTGCACCCTTCTAATGCGACCTACTTTCACGAGAATTCGGAGGACACATGAGGTGTATCCTTCGTTGCTAGAGACAACCCACAATTCTTTGCGTCGGCCAACGTCTTTTATTAATATAATAAACGGCAGCAGCTGCACATTCAATCAAATATGTGGTGTTTAAATGTTAACAGTTTACAATTTGTGTCACGCTTTTTAATCTTGTCAGGCATATTATGTAGTAAACGGGTTTACACGTGTTTAGTGATTTTTAAACGTTTTAAAACAGTAAGGCAAACAATTGTATATTTGTTTAACTCCTTTGGCATTGTTTAGGGTAGAAAGTAACCAACTTTTTACCTCTTAAAATCATGTAGAAATCATTTGAATTAATTTGACAGGTGTGCGAGTGCAACGTGTTGTCATAGCAACGTGGTACTTCCTGTTTCCTTTTCTGCCAGTATGTCCTACTAAGGACGTCTCGTTTAATTCTAAATTGAGAATCCTCCGTATACAGCATCCTTTAGAGGATGATACCTCTGGAGGACACAAGGACGCAGCCTTACGAAACGAAACACAGCTAGTGTAACACGATTTCGACGTCACATCCACTGGCCACGTCAGATGACGTTGCGTGTTGACGTCTCTGAAATGATGGGACAGTCCGGTTATTGCGCTCACCGGGAGATGGAGCGTGTGAAGAAAGCGTTCCTCTGTAACAGAAAGGATTTTCTGACCAATTTCTGCTCATGGATTTGGTGCATTTTACTCCTCAACGCGGTTGCTGGTAGTGTCCGTCAGTGTAAAGAAGTAAGAGACAACTTGACATCATTCCCAGAGTTTGTGCGTTCATTTGCGTAAATTGTGTTTGAAGCGACAGTTATTGTGATTGTTTGTGTGTGTGCTCCTCAGAGCGACTGTGCTTAGCATAAGTGAATTCTTTCCTATATTTTACGATAAACTAAAGTAACAAAATGACACGTGCGTTCACCGTTTCCAATTGGGGACCTCCACCTTCAACACTCGGAAGGAACAGCGGCAGGTGCATCAGTAACTTCATTAGGAAAATTTAAGGACATCGTTTGAGTGGTTTATATTTCTTTATAGAAGATTATTATAGATTTTTTTATGTTTTTTTTAACAGTGCAATTTCTTTAAACAGCTTTCTTATTGATATAGTAACTGATATGGGTTTTGTCTGAAATATATTGATTGGTGTCAGATTGCCTTTTGGGATAGTTATCCATCCACTCTGAAACATCCCTTTCAAAAAATATTTTGGGTGATAACGATCTGTCTTGGATGTGTTTTATCTCAAATGTTATTTTAATAAGTTTCAATTTGAGTGTCAAGTGTTATCACAGAGATGTCAGCACTGTGTTCCCACCTCAGGAGCCTGATGATATGATGCTAAAAATATCCTCAAGAGCTGAACACCTCGGGCCACTTGTGTGCTCTGTAACATTATGGAAACACTGACGTCTACAACTTTGATTTAAAATCCTTGAGTGTTCTGTGATCCGGTTGACACTGAATTCTGTACGGTCTCTTAATTGTGGAAAAGGATCAATGTATATATAGATATATTAAACTTGTTGGTTTACGCATTATTAAAAATATGCACTATTTTTACAGTTCCCTTTATATGAAACATGTATGTACAGTTCATTTCAATTAACTTTCCGATTCATATGCATTGTAAAGAGTTGTTGTACATTTTTGGTACTTTATTTTTTTTAAGTCCAAATCTCTGCCCTGCCGTATGTTGACCCGCAGGGCATTCTGGGATTCATTATCTGTTTCCTCCTGATGGCGGTCTTTCCTTCCCACTCACTCAAGAAGTGCTGAAGGACCACACCACAGCATTATTAAAAATGATTTGGCAGTCTTCTAATGCATTTGGCCAGTCATCATGGACACAAAAGCAATGAATCTGTTAGTGAGTAACAGCTGAATCATTGTTGTGTTGGTATTGATTCTAAATCTGGATCATACACTTGTTTAGTGCCGTAAACTGCGAGTTGTTTGTGTCAAGTCTGCTTAGTTTACTAAACTTAGTTTCTTCGGTCAGAGGTTTTTTTTATATACATTATTAAATAGTAATTGAGTAAGGATTGTAGTTCTAAGGAGGTTTTAACGTCTCTAGCCTTCCTTTCGGTATGTTGATGGTGATCAAGGGTCAGGTTCAAAAGGGGTTTGAGTTCTTTGGTATGGGTTTATAGATGTGTTTAATCAGTCATAGATGCACAGTAACCCATACAAAGCGAGGATATTTTTCCTGGATCGTGGCCACGTCTTTCGTTCATCTCCTTCTGCCGACTCAGCATGGTGACGGACAGGTGCTCTAAGCCCGCCTCTTCAACACATACAGTATGTTGCATGAATGCACATGATCCCCATGGCTTTGTCTCAGTTTAGGACGTCCACGGTCTGTTAACTGTCTTTCTGATGCATATTGGACAGAACACATTTGCTTCTTCATCGGCACGTAAACTCAATTGAGAATGGGCGCAGTGTTTCCTATTGCTCTCTATCTGTCTAAGTGGGTAATTCTACACCAAAATAAGTGGACATGACTTCATGATGACGGTCAATAATCTCACTCTGTGAGACTATCCTATGCTTCGTTGATTATTGAGGATAGTGTCTTGCAATGAAATATGTACATTTTTCTGCTGGTGCAACAGGGAAATAAACACAAACTTTAACATTAAATACAACATATGGAAGCATTAAACATCCATGTGATTTGCTGTCTTATACTCAAACATCACACATGTACACCCAGAACACAAGCACCTATATGGTCTCTGTTAATTTTAGATTGTGATGGTTTTTTTTGTAGGGGGACTATTACTATCAGTACACAGAATGTGACGGCACAGGATCCAGATGGAGAGTGGCCATTCCTCTAAACCCCAAACAGTGTGCAGGATTGCCAGACCCTGTCCAGGGCACAGACTGCAGTAGGTTCACATAGTGTGTGTGTGTAAAAAACTGGCAGTCTTTGTGGGTGTTTGTGTGGCTGTGCATAAATGTCTCTGCCTAATTGTGTCACCAAAAGGATTTTCAAAGCATGTTTTTTTTAAACAACTTTTGGTCACCCCTTATCAGCACAGAGGAATTTCCTCTTGAGAGAAAATATGTCTATAGGCCCCATACTGTAAAAGAATTCTTTAAATCTCGTGTGCTCATATGCAGTGTTTTGTATATGAACCAAAGACTGCAATTTTAGATGACATTAAATCAAACATCACCCATATTTTTATAACTTAATAATTGAATTGAATGGAAAGCCTTTATTATCATTGTATACTGTATCTCTGTATACAACAAAATCAGGAGCGCTACTTCTGACTGGTGTTAAAAAACACAACAAGAGACAAATAGGATTACTATTTGATTAAAACTAGCTGAGTAAAGTTTCCAAAACAAAGTAATAATACAGCAGTTATTCAACATTTATGGTTCCGCAAAACCAGAAATGATCAACAAAAATAAAGATTCAAATGGAATGGAAGTGACCAAGTGATATTGCACAAAACTTTGGTAAGCTTCATCTAAGAAAGAATCAACCAATTAACTTTTTACGATCCCGTAAAAATCTTGTTTAAAAAAACAACAACAATAATAAATATCTATTACAAACTGTTTGACACATCTAGCATTTCATTCATTCAGATTCTTCAGTGTGACCTCTGTCTCTCATTGGCTGTTTCTCCTTATGCCCCTCCCTCTCGTCAGCGTTCTCATGTGAGGCCGGGGAGTTTCTAGAAATGTCTGCTCAGGAGTGCACACAGTGTGCTGCCGGCACTTACTCTCTGGGCAGTGGCCTACGCTTCGATGAGTGGGACGACATCCCCCCTGGATTCAGCACATTAGCCACAAACCCTGATAACTCACCCAGTGGTCAAAATGCATCCACCTGCAGCAGGTGAGTGACATCACAGGGGGTGTGGTCAGAGGTGCCTTGTGTATCAAAATAAGCATAGGGACTTGTATACTGTACAAACTGAATTCTATCCCCGAACCTTAGACCTACTCCTTACAGAAAACATTCTGCATTTTTACAATAGCAAACAAATAAGTAAAAATGTCCCTACGAGGAAATGTTTACCAGGACCACGCACACATTCAGCGACATAAAAAAATAAGTATTGAACTGGTAATAATAAACTTCACTTTGTATACTACAGTGCATTTAAAGAACCCTTTCAAGTAACTTTATATGAGAGTATGATTCTTTCTATCCAGTTATTATTTTAAAGCGAAAGTTACAAGGATGTGTGCTGTTTGTTGTGTTTGTGTTTGCAGTGCAAAGTGGCTTTCACAAGGTTCGTATCTAGAGTCCCACAGGGATGAGTGTATCGTGTCTCTGATCTACACTGTGCATTTAAAGAAACCCGGATCTGTGAAATTCGACTACCAGTATGTGGACAACAGCATCTTCTTTGAGTTTTTTGTAAGTTTGCAATGAGCAGATCATTCAGTGCGTGATGTTTAAAATACATTTAAAGTCCCAGTGAAATAAAAAATGACAATGCCTATTTTTCATGAAATATTGCAGCGTTTATTGTAAATAGTTTATCAATGTGGGTGAGTCTCTTTTTAAAAATCGCGTGCCCTCATAATCTTGAGTTAAAATCTGAAAATGCACTTCCTTCCTGTAATGACTATCCATCTTAAAGTCCCAGTGACATTAAAAACGAGAAATCTTATTTTCTCATGAAATATTGCAGCGTTTATAGTAAATAGCTTATCAATGTGGGTCATTTTCTTTTTACGTTTACATTTATGCATTTGGCTGACGCTTTAATCCAAAGCGAATTGCATTGCATTATACTATGCATTTGTTTTTTTTTCAAGTATGTGTTATTAAAATTCATGTACCCTCATAATCTTCAGTTAAAATCTGAAAATGCACTTCCGCCCTGAAATTACTGTCTATCTCAAATGACATAAATTAGATGGCTTGGGCGGAGCAGGGCTCTAGACTAACTTTTTGCACTGGTTGCACTGGTGCGCCTAACTTTTTTTCTTAGGTGCACCAGCACAAAAGTTAGGTGCACCCAAATTTTCGACCGCATCGCATTTAACACCGCAGATTTACAAGTTCACTTTTTTTAAAATCGCTGTCCATATAGGCAATATTGACTTGTAAATGATTAACGAACAATCTGGTCAACATAAAGTTCTTTATTTGAAGCACAATTCTACAAGAAAGCAGGGCTCTAGACTAACACTTGAGAGAGGCGGCACTGGTGCTACCAAGTTATTCAGTTGGTGGCACCAGCCCTTAATTTGACAGCACCAGAATCGTGGGGTGAGGTAAGAAAAAAAAATCACTAAAACTTCATTAAAATGTGTTTAATACATTAATAAATCAATTAGAAATGAATACAAATCATTGTTTATGATTAAATTATTTTTATTGTATATGTAAACTCTCTTTCAACACTTTACCACATTTAAAGCACATCTTTCTTAAAGCTACTTTCTTCCTTTATTTGTTGTGAACGACTCCTATAAGAGAACACAATTCCTTTAATATCAGTGAGTGTTTTTGTCCGTTGTTGTTTGATGAACATTATAAACAGAGATCTTTATTATGCTGCTGCCCCTTTAAGAGCTCGCGCAATATACTGGAACACGTGTTTTGTTTCCCAACTGTTTGGTCACGAAACAAATAATATCTTGTTAATATCTTAAAATCTTGTTAATATGGGAATTTTTAGGTTATTTTGTGTTAATATGTCCGTTTCAGAGTAAGAAGGTTTGAAAGAGAACTCCGTTTAGTATTTTGTGCTCTGACTCTCTGCGCGCATCTCAAACAACCCCGCAAGACCTGAAGGCTTTTAGTGATTATTCTTCATGAAAGCTGCATTGATACATGTTTGGCTTCTATCAATAGCGACTCACAAATAAATAGTATTTAGCGTGATGTATAACGTTTTGTATGCTTTGCAGTATTGTTAGAGATCTTTATACAATAGTTTAGTGCATAAAGTTTAAACACGTTTCCTGCATTAGCTTCACATGCATACAATACTTGCAACACATTTCGTTATCTTTGCTGTTTTGTACCTTAGCCGGGGAAAATCTTGTATTCTGCATATTTAAGTTGCAAGATTGAGCGCTTCACTCGTCTGCTCTTTCGGTCCTTCGCCTCTTACCGGTAACCCGCGAATTACGTCTTTGGGGGCGGGGCACTGATAGATAAGTGAATGGTTGAAGGAGGGGAGACGAAAATGAGTGACTGAATGCGCAGCTTGCGCAATATAACATTTCTGCGCATTAAATTTATAATACGCAAAAATTATATATTGATCAGTTTGACAGTCGCACCGGTGCGACCATTAAGAAAAACAGGCAGGAAAAATAGTCGCAAAATGAGACCATTTAGTCGCAGTCTAGCATGTCGGAGCATTGGTAATGATTTTCGGACGGATCAGGCCTTAACTTAACATTCTTAACGAAAAAGTTGTCAATCGTTCTTTTCATCTTCTCTCATCATCCTCGGCTACATCCACTCTGTTTATCTGACGGGCCTAGGCTACTCACCTCTCTGTCCGACTGCAGCACAGCATTTTCAAACGTACACACACATACAGGAATATCTGGACCACGGCCAATCAGAGGGGGGTCCGCCCTTCACTATCTCTGATTGGTTTAGACCACGATATGGGCCTAATGTGTCTGTTGTTGAACCACAGGGAGACTTTCGCAGAGACTTTTTTTCCCCTCGAACGGCTGGTCGCACCGGTGCGACCTCAGATTTTTTTTAGTCGCACCATTGAGAAATTACTGTCTATCTCAAATGACATAAATTAGATGGCTTGGGCGGAGCATCCGTTAACTCCTCCCCTTCAACTGTCAGTCTGCTGCCAGTTTCATTTCAAAATGCAACAGCTGTCTTTACACATCAAATCAATTCGCAGTGAAAAACGCAAGCCACGCTCACTAATTTTCTCCTTTGAAATTCTTTTTCACTCAGAAATGTGTCAGAATCCGAAAGTAAAAACGATCGCAACTTCCGGTTCACAGGGACTTTAAATGATGTATGTTAGACGGCTTGGGCAGAGCATCCGTGTACTCCTCCACCTTCAACTGTTAGTGTGCTGAAAGTTCCATTTCAAAATGAAACGGCTGTTTTATACATCCAATCAAATCGCAGAGAAAGTTGAAAGCCACGGCCACTATTTTTCTCATTAGAAATTCTATTTCACGCAGAAAAGCGTCAAAATACGGAAGTAAAAACTATAGCAACTTCCGGTTCACGGGGACTTCAAAGTAGATATGCAATGTTGCATTGAAAGCATTACAATAATTTGTATTTGTTTGGTGCTTTAATGGTATTTGGAACAGATTCAGAATGACCAGTGTCAAGAGATGGACCCGGATTCAAATAAAAAATGGATCAAATTGACCAGTCACGGAGAGTGGGGAACACATACTGTAAGTAAACACACACATTCAAAAATGTTCACATTCTCATGCTTAAAATACTGTAAATATTGACTCATTTCTGGTTGTGGCACCTAAACAACACATCTAAAGTGTAGAAATGAAGTTGATTGTCTTATGATCAGTTCAGTTTGAATTCTGGCAATAATATCCTTTACTGGAGGACTACAAGAATCACAGTCGGGGCTAAAGCAGTCAAACCTGTGCTTCTGAAAGACATAAGGCTTGAAGGTGACAAGATTTTACCAGTTCCTTCTTTGGAATTCACTTCTTGTCACTGAGAGACTACACAGACCGTTCTCTCAATTGCTACTCAGGTGTTGCGTACACATCCGAGTGTTTCCCGTGTAAGCCTGGCACTTTTAGTCGCACCCCTGGCTCCTCCTCCTGTGAGCCCTGTCCCCGGGACACCTACTCCGGCCGAGGGGCCAGCTCCTGTACTCCATGCAATACAAAAACACACTACGCCTGTGAGTAAATGTTCTTGTGACATATTTAAAATAATTTTCCCTTTGATAATTTTGTAAAAATGTTCATATAATATTTCACGTGTGATGCGTCTCGTAACAGCTGAAGGCTCTTCAATGTGCAGAAGCAGACCTCCATGCTCAGAAAAAGACTACATCCAGACCTACAGCACCTGCGACGAGGAGAGCAAGGTAAATTTGATGAAAATGTGATTAATGACAGAATCAAGTTATGACATGCAGGGGTTAGAGAAACTATCCACCTCCATTGAGCTCTTTCAACCACTTTCATTTTAAGAATGAATAAACTAATAAATAAATATCAGAAATATCATTTTTAAATTTTCTTTAAATTTAGGATAATATTTAAACCTAGTTGAAACTACATGCATGCCAAATCCGCAGAATATTAGTTTACAATGTCTTCTTGTGGGCAAAAATGTTTCAAAAGATATTGTTGTATTTGTTTTGAAAGATTCAGCAAGTTGGATACATAATGTAAATCTACCACATACTTTTGCTACATTATAATGATCCGTACAAATAAAATAAGACTTGGCTCTCACACTCCCTCTCTCTCAGACTCAGGTCATATATAAATGGATAGAGCCTCAGATTTGTTTGGAAGATGCTCCGGGTGCAGTAACACTGCCACCTTCTGGTCAACTGGAGGCATGTCCCCCTTGTAATCCTGGTTTCTATAACAACGACAAAGCCACCTGTTCTCCCTGCCCACCTGGGACCTATTCTGATGGGGTTAAAGGTCGCTTCTAAAATTTCATTTTTTGACTTCATTTTTATAAGCATGAATATGATTTTAAACAATACATGGATTGTGTGGCATCCGTAGCATGCCAGCCTTGCCCGGCTGGCACAGAGCCTGTCCTCGGCTATGAATATAAGTGGTGGAACGTGCTGCCTGCCAACATGAAGACGTCCTGTTTCAACGTGGCCAACAGCAAATGTGAAGGCTTGACTGGTGAGAGATTACATGAGGATAGCGTGGTGTTCGAGAATGCGGTTGTAATGCCCGTTTCTGTTAGTAGATGCCGCTGTTGTGCTTCTGTTCTGCTCCGTGAAAGACGGAGATGACTTTGATCACTTCATTTGGCAGAAGGGCTTTTAGGGCAGGGGTTTGTGATCTTAGATGCCACAGACCCCCAAGAATGAAGTGTGTAAGGGACCCTCGTTCTAAATTATAATTAGCATGTATCTGAAACAAATATTATAAAAGTTACGTTATGATTTATTATGTTTATTTATTTATTTATTATATTGTTAGATGTGTTAATTATTTAGTGTATTTATGGATTTAAAGTGGTAGTTCATTCAAAAATGAAAATTCTGTCATCATTTACTCCCCTCGAGTCATTTCAAATCTGTATACATTTCTTTGTTCTGATGAACACAGGAAAAGATATTTGGAAGAATGCTTGTAACCAAACAGATCTCAATGGGGGCATTGACTATTTTTTTCTACTATGGGAGTCATTGGGGGGCGAGATCTGTCTGGTTACAAGCATTCTTCCAAATATCTTTCTCTGTGTTCATCAGAACAAAGAAATGTATACAGATTTGGAACAACTCGAAGGGAAGTAAATGGGTGGACTATCCCTTTAATCTGTTGTTTATTTACAGTATAGTAGTCTTTTAAGTTTAATAGAATATAGTTTATACAATAAAATAAGTGTAATAATTTTCAATTGAAATCATGTTACAATTCAATATAATGTATGTTTATTCTAATCTTAATCTATTTATTTGGACCTATTTTTTTTTTCTTCCTCTTATAGTTATTTTTTAGACCTCCGCAGGACCCCGTCTCTCCCAAGTTTAAACCCTCTACTTTAGGGAAACAACATTACTAAATGCTTATCTTGTCTATTTTTGAAAATGTATGGTATTCAATTTATGTTTCTTTATATCTGCCCTGTGTTATTTTCTCTTGTGCCTTAAGATTTGTGCACAAAAGCTTCATTTCAGTTCCGTGCGTGTGTGTGCGTCTGTTAGGTTGGGAGGTAGCAGGTGATCACATTCATTCTGGAACAGGACGTTTAGATAACGATTATCTCATCTTAACCCTCAAAGTGCCTGGATTCAAGTGAGTATGAGCACTTGCCCACCTTCTCATAAGCACGCTGATATTCAAGTGCCGCCCACAGAACATTGTGTTCATTGGCTGTTTTAATAAAGCTTTGTGCCGTCGACGGATAGTTCAAACATGATGTGCTGGACTCCCTCTCCTTTGGTGCAGTTCGCGTTGAGAGAACACATTATGATTGAACCTATTCTTAATAACAATTAAAAAGTGTTTATTATTATCCTTGTTTAGAAAACATATAGTTCTGGTTGTCAGTGCTGATAGTCATGGTCAGTTGAGGTCAAGGGATGCAGAAGACATTTATGCATTTAACAGACACGTTTGTCCAATGCTATCCCAGTAGAGGTGCAGTAAAAAAGCATTTTCAAGGAATAGTTTACTAAAAAATATTTGTTTTATTTATTCACCCTCATGTTATTTAAGAGCTGTATGTAACTGTTTCTTCTGAGAAACGCATAAGAATATATTTTGAGAAATTTCTCCACACACTGGAAGTCAATGGGGTCCAGTGTTGTTTGGTTACCATCGTTCTTCAGAATATCTTCTTTTGTGTTCTTCAGATGAAAGAAAGTCACACAGGTTTGAAAATGACATAAATATTGAAAGAATTTTCATTTTTGGGTGAAGTATGCCTTTAATAAACATTTGTATGCTAATGTTTTCGAGTGTTTGTTTAATAAAAGCAATAATGCATATGAGACCATGCTTTATAATATTAGCAAAATGTAAGTCACCACACTTCCTTTAAAGGAACAGTTCACCCAAAAATGAAATTTCCGTCATCATTTACCCCCGAGTTGTTCCAAATCTGTATAAATTTCTTTGTTCTGATGAACTCGGAGAAACATATTTGGAAGAGTGCTTGTCTTTGGCCACCATTGACTAACATAGGAAAAATGGCGTTATACATTTCTTTGTTCTGTTGAACACAAAAAATGATATTTTAAAGAATATAGGAAATCAAACAGTTCTGTGGCACTTTTGACTACCATTTTGTCCTACTATGGTGGACAATGGTGGCTAAGAACTGTTTGGTTACTGACATTCTTCCAAATATCTTTCTCTGTGTTCATCAAAACAAAGAAATTTGCACAGATTTGGAAGAACTGGAGGGAGAGTAAATGATGACAGAATTGTTATTTTTGGGTGCACAGCACCTTTAAGTGTACCGTATTACGTAACAAACCTGTGCTCTGTTGAAAAGTCTATAATACATCTGTATGGTTTGTTGCATCAGATCGCCCATGTCAGCTCAAAGGACGTCTGGCAGCGAGTACGGCCGCATCAGTTTTGAGTTTGAAAGCACCTGCTCGGCAGACTGTGAGCTTTTCTTCATGATGGTGAGTTGACTGTCATCTGTGCGAGCGTGTTTACGCACCGTATGTGTGTCACACAATGTTCTGTATGTTGGTGGTTGCTATTACAGATTTCTGTACGTGTTGTCCAACAACCGTGCTGTGATTGACAGAAAGCGGGCAGTTATTTGTGTCTCGGCGTGGGCAGATATTCGAGTCTTAACGTGAAGTGCTGTTGGTTTTGTTGACGTTGCAGGATGTGAACAGACGGAGCACAAATGTGGTTGAATCGTGGGAAGGGAGTGCAACGAAACAGAGCTACTTGCACATCATGACTGAAAACTCGAGCATCGCCTTCACCTGGGCTTTTCAGCGGACGAGCCAAGCTAATGATGTCAGTACACAAACAAACACACACACACGGATGGAAAGTATGTTTAAAATGCTTTAAAATGCACGATTGTATCTGCTGAATAAAATGCATTATAAATCAAACCGCATAAAAGCGTCTCCAAGCCTGATCAGCTGTTGTTTGGCTTAAACCGGCCAACATACAAGCAAAAAAAACCCCCAAAAAATCATGTTCTTTTTATTGTGAATTCCAAGTAATATCAAACTGCTGTTGGGTTGTTTCGATTGATTAAGAATAATAACTTTTAAGAAATACAGTTAACGAACACAATAAAACGCAATAAAAACATGATTTTTGAAAAAAAAAATCAAATATTTCTTATACAATATTTAGGGTTTTTCTTTTGTCTTTTAGTGGCAACCACACAGCAAAATTAAAAAAGATCACTTGGCACACCTTAGCAACAGCATAGCAACACAATAAGATGATTTCCAATGATTTTCATTGGATAATACTTTTCTTAAGGAGTTCATCATTTCTCTTTCTTTGTCCATTAGGTACGTCAGTATGCGAATGACATGGTGAAGATTTACTCCATATCGGTCACTAACGCCATAGACGGGGTGGCATCGGCGTGCAGGGCATGTGCCCTGAGGTCACGGCAGCACGGCTCTTCCTGTGTGCCGTGCCCAGCTGGGCATTACATCGATAAAGAGACCAACCAGTGTCTAGAGTGCCCTCCAAACACCGTCCTGTCTGGGCATCACATCTATGGCAAAGACGCTTGCCAACCATGTGGGCCGGGCAGCAAAGGCAACAAGGTATTGACCTTATATACAATACAGTTGTGTAATAACAATTGAGGTTATAACAAGTCTTATTTGAATGACAGGAGCACAGCGTGTGTTTTAGCGACTGTTTGTTCACACACACTGAGCGGAATCGGACTCTTCAGTTTGACTTCAGCGCTCTGGTTTCCGCGGGGTCCATTATGAACGGACCGAGCTTCACTGCCAAAGGCACAAAGTATTATCACCTCTTTAACGTCAGTCTGTGTGGAGCGGAGGTACTACACACACACACACACACTTGAAATATATAGGATGTACATTGCTGATTAAAAAAAATGCATTTTTAAGGGTCGCAAGTCAGCGGTTTGCAGAGATAACGTTACAGACCTTCCCTATGACGATGCTGTAGGTGGTCAGTTGGGCAGTTCAGTGCAGGCCTTGATCTGTCAATCAACAATTATACCTTCTGACGGGCGGGGCTTAAGAACAGCCCTTTCTTCTCAGTCCATTAGCCTTGCGGACACATTTCAGGGTAAGAGAAAGATCACTTTATGTCTGAAGGAAAGTTGGAGATTGCGTTCTGACTGTGAGATAGAAAAATGCTTTTATTCATTCGAATGAATTATTGGAAACACTGCTAAAGTTTTAACTTGAGATGAATTCACACACTCAGTTCTGAGTAAATAATTGTGTTCTTAATGGCTTATTCAATTAGAAATCAAATCCAGATGGGACTTTTAAGGAAAAGAAGTGTATTAGCGGAATTTAAAGGGAGTCAAAGCTCAATACAGCAAATATAAAATATCACCCATGAGAAAGACACGATAGCAGTATAACTGATGTTAATGAAGACCGAAGGGCACTGTTTTCATTACGTCTTTAATATCTAAATGCACTATTGTTTTAAAGAGGTAAATATACTGACATACTTTTCCTGTTTACACTAATGCTAAAAAATCATTTACTTTGTTTTACTCGGTTTAACGCTGTTAAAATCATCTCTTTTATTCTCTTCTATTGCAGCTTTAATACTCTTCTTACTTATAAATGTAATATTGTGTATGCTTAGTGTTGGCTCTCGAGGCAAAATGTGTAATGCCCTCCTTTGTTAGTCGCTTTGAATAAAAGTGTCTGCTTAAATGAATAAATGTAAATATAAACTGGGAGGTGAATTACAGAAAAATTAACCTGCGAAAATGCATGTGACCTGAGATGGAATGCAGTGTTTACATAAAAACCTTAGATATTTTATACAGTTCTAAAAGTAAAATGAATGTTTTCATTAAAACATCATCACATACTAAGTTATCTCAATAACTCAAATAATCTCAAATAAAGAGGCTGTTTTTTACATTTGATTTACATTGTCTAACAATAATGCAACATCAAGGAAGCATAACCATATCATAATAACCGGTGTTTTTGTTTGATGACATATGTGATTTATTATTTGAAATCACAGATAGCCCACCCGCTCAATAAAGCTCTTGGTGCGGTCATACGCGTGTCCTCTAACACAAGTGCTCTGTGCGTGTTTGTGCCACAGGAGCCACAGTGGAGAAATCACTCAACGGAATAACCGTCAGACCGGAACTTTTCCCATCTCCGTCCAGGAAAATCTCAGATGTGCACTTCTTCTACCGGTACTGGGAGAAAGATTGGCATCAAACCCAAAGTGCCTCTCGTGCCCTCTCTCACGGACGGCTGTCTGGGGATTAAGTTTTACGGGTTTCATAATAGGATGTGCTGTTTGTCCTCGCTTATGTGTTTAATGGCGTCTTTTATTTGTGTAGTTCCAAACAGGTCACGACCTCGTGTCCGAGAGGCAGAAATGCAGTGGTTTCACTGCGCTGTAATCTGGAGAAAACAGCAAGGGGAGAGATATCCGTGCCGAGGTACACAAACACATACTGTATGCATGCAAAGCACACTGTAGTTTAATGCGTTTGATATTTTGTTTCATTTCTTTTTCATACACTTCATTTTTCATTTATGAAAAATTGTCCCTACAGTACGAATGACTTAAAAAAACATACATCACGTTTAGACGATTTTAAAGCAACAACATGAACAAATGGTACTGCGCATGCGCGGTTTGTGACCCAAACTTAACTTCCGGTACACATCCGCAAAGAATAGAGTCCCTGTAGATTATTTATGATAACAAGCAAATAAGTAAATTACATAAACTAGCAAGTTAAAAGTATGTCTAGCCAGTTTTATTTTGGGTTACCAGAAGAACCGCTGGCCAAACTTAAATGCGACAAAGTTACACAACCCATTAAAGAAATAATCAATGAATATACAATAAATTAAACAATTGTTTATTTAATACACTTATTATACAATAAAATATGAATTTAAATTAAATAAAATATAAATAGTTATATTATTAGCCTCTAGACCGACCAACAAGCACAGACCCCGGAAGTTAACTTCGGGCCAGGGTCGTGCATCCGATGAGACTGTCTGTATAGATGCAAAATTATTGTAAAGGAATTTATGTGGGTGCTTTTTAAAATAATTTCATGTTTTCAACTCTCTTATTTAAAAAAAATGTATTCAATGCATGCAAACCCAAACGGAACTTAAAACACTTTCTAAATAATAAATATATTGTTTTTGTTTTTGTCACTTAAAATTGCTTTATATAAGCGAGTGAAGATGGTCTTCCTCTTAATTCTGTATTAGCGCACACTTCTGTGATTACGTGTGGAACTAACGTGCCCTTTTCTCTGTCAGTGAATGTCCAGCGGGGACGTGTGACGGCTGCACATTCTACTTCCTGTGGGAGAGCTCCAGTGCATGTCCACGCTGCACCGGTGCAGATTATCACTCCATAGAAGGAGCCTGCAAGGCAGGAGTTCAGGTACTTCACATCATTAGTGCTATTGATGTTCTCCTGAAGTCTTATTAAAACCTGCTTCTTAAAAACATGTCTTGTGTGTGTGATGTGTTTTCATTCTTAGGTCACCGTATACGTGTGGACTGAACCTCGCCTGTGTACTGCAGGACTGGCTTTACCCCCGAAGAAAACAGCTCCATGTGAATCAATAGACTTTTGGCTGAAGGTTGGAGTTGGAATTGGAGCTTTATGTGCCGTTCTGCTGGTCTCCCTGACCTGCTACTTCTGGAAGAAGAACAAGAAGTATGAGATATTTGTTATTAGGAAATACATAATCATCGCTCTTGTAAATGTTAGTTCAAGCGTCATGTTTCTGGGTTTTGATAGGCTGGAGTATAAATATTCGAAGCTGGTGATGTCAGCCAATAAGGAGTGCGAGTTACCGGCGGCAGACAGCTGTGCCATCATGGAAGGAGAGGGAGAGGAGAATGAGGAAGAGGAGCTGGTTTATGCGAACAGATTATCTCTTCTGGACAAACTGAAGGCCATTGCTACCAAGGTGAGTCAAAGCACAGCATAGTTTTAAATGTTGTTGTTGTTAAAATATGAAAAACTTTCAGCTGTTTTGCAAGAATTAGTGTTTTTCTATAAATATGTCATTTTTCCCACTTACCGAACGTCACAAAGTTGTTTCATGGGAAGTACATAAAAAGTAGCCAATAAGAGCCCAGAATAGAAGTCCTTCAATACTGTTTAAAAAGCATCTCAAGGTGAGACCCAAGATGGTGGCCCATAAGATGCCTGGAGTACTTTCTAGTCAAATCTAGTCATATTGGTGCCTACTGTGGTTTGAAGATGCTAAAATATTACAGCTTTACGGGTTTGAAGAGTTTTGAATAATATAATTCATATAGTTACCTTTTGATATTTCATTGTTATGAGTTTTTTTCCACATTTAGAATAACAATAAAGAATTTTTGAACAGTTGTGTATATGTACAGCCACGAAAAAAACTAAGAGACCAAATTTTCATTTAATCAGCATCTCTAGATGTATTGTGGCCAGTACTGTCCAGTGTCTGTTGAATTTCAACAAAATCAAACCTCAGGAGTGACACAAAGTCATCCAACAGCAATGTGAAAGACTGACAGCATGACAAGACATGAAAACTGTGATCAAATTCAAGGTTATCACATCATTTTTTAAAAACTTTTCCTAAATACATGTACAAGTATGAATGTTGTACTGCTTAAAAGTGAATCTGAACTTGTTTTCTTCGCAGTATTTGAGGTCTGAAAAAATGCAGAGCATCTTTTCTGTTGTTTTGACCTGTTTCTCCCATTTCATTTTCTTCAAATGAGTGCAAATAGAAACAATACTTTACTTTTGAAATTTGGGAGAAATATTGTTAAAAGATTTTACAGAATGAAACAAAAGTAATACATTTACCTAAACACATACCTATAAACGGTAAATTCAGAAAGAACTGAAAATAATTTTGAAATGGTCTCTTCATTTTTACCATGGCTGTATGTTTAATGAACTTCCATTGCCTTCTGAAATGGTGTACCTATGCCTCATAAAGTCACCTTGCAAGTGTTTGTTATTTTTGTGCCCTCTACTGGTCATTAATGGAAGTGCTGAAGTCCTGAACAATTACTCCCTTCCACCGTCTGTATTTTCTTTGGAGTGTCTGTATTAGTGAAATGACCTCGATTCGACCCCTTCCGTCTCTGTCTCACCCTCGCTCAGTCAGAAGCTCGCTGTGAGAGTCTGTGTAAGGGTGTGTGTTTATATCTTGTCGTTTAACTGGGGCAGTTGAAGGAGCTGCTGAGAGGCTTCCAGAAACATCTGTAAAATTAAAGACTGTTGAGTCGCATAGGCAGGTGCGGCGTGTCACGCTGCGTTCGCAGCCAATTAGAAGAGTTTGAAAGCTGTTGTCTTCAAGCAGAACTTCCACTGTCACTTAAAATTTCACTCCAAAGAGATGCCATACGACCTCCCGTGGGAACGCGCTCGGATCTCCCGCAGTATGCTGTGTCAGTTCGGTTGTGGATGTCTCTGTGGAAGTGCATTCTGGGATTGCCTTGTCTGCAAAATGTGTAAATCATAAAGCGATGCTGTCTTAACGGGACGATTCACCCAGAAATTCTGTCATTGTTTATTCACCCTCGCGTCGTTCAAAATCTGTATATGACTCTTCAGTGGAACACAAAAGAAGATATTTTGAGAAACGTGTCAGTGGTTTTGTGTCCATACAATGGAAGTCAATGGGGGCTAATGTTTTTTGGTGACCGACATTCTTCAAAATACCTTCTTTTGTGTTCCTAAGGGTGAGTAAATAATAAAAGTCCCTTCAAAGGAATAATTTTATGTTAAAATGCTATAATAACTGTCCTGATGCTTTCTGTCATGTCTTGTTTTAGACCAAAAATTTGCTCGGGTTCAGATGGCTCAGTTTATTTGTGAATAGCGCAAACTCTTTAGCGTCACGGCCGTACCGATGCTATAGCAGGTCATTTGTCTTTCTGTTTAACAGACCTGGTTTACCGCAACACTCTGTTTGAGTTGCACGCCGGTTGCCTTGGCAACGCACGGTGTCCGTGGACGGTCCTTGGCCTTCGGGGGGGCAGGCTTTTTAAAGAGAGCTGACCTCAACGAGGAGCGATTCTGCGCTCTGTTTGTGTACATTTGTCGCGCCGGCGTTCAATGGTTTGTTCCCGTTTCAGCTGCGTTTTCAAATCCGTGTTCCTGTTTCTAGGGCAACAAGAAGAGCGGAGAAGCTGTCCAACTCTCCCATACAGAGAAGTCTGTGTGGGGATAGAGGAAGAGGAAAACAGGACCATATCACATACAGTGGCCTTTAAGACATGCCCGTGAAGTTATGGCGTGAAACCCGCCCTCAGGAACTGGAGAAACACTCCGTATGTCACCATGTATTTTTCTGTACGTCACCATGTGTGTTTCTCTTAACAGTTGGTTTATCTTGTCGTTTCTTGTATGTGTGCGTTTTTGTTGTAAATGCATGAACATTCCCTCCCTCTCAAGCACCCGTGTTTCTCCTTAAGCTTTTTGGAGCGACGGCCACAGCTTTACAGGATTCCTCCCTGTCAGAACAAATATAGCCGTGGGTCTCGGGAAACGCACAAATACAACCAGACATTAAGCTTTACTGACAGACGCTTGCAATCCCGGCTAAACAGCGCAAGAAAGCCGCCCGTAAAGTGTGTTTAAGCGCAGCTGAAATAAACATGTTTTATTTGTTTGGCTCAAGTAGCCCTTGTCATTGCGGGACGGTGACATTTCAAATGGAGTACGACATTTGAAATGAACGAAACCTGTGAATAAAGAGATTACGGAGAGGCAGACGGCGTTCCACGGGAGCTATTTTTGTGATTTGTGACGCGCCTCTGTGTCATTGTGATTAGGGAACAATATAAAAACAAACACACGGAAGATTAGAGGGAACAAAATTCATCCAGAACAGCAGCTGCACTAGAAAGTAATGAAACATTTGCTGGATTTGTTACCTAATTAAGAAACTTAATGAAGTGATTGGATCGGGGGGAGACGGGGGGGTTTATTCATCAAATTTTAAGAACTGTGACATGCGGTCTTGTGAGAGAAGACGCCATTATTTCTCGTTTGAGGTCAAACCCATCATTCATTTTTTTTAGATGTTGCCAAAATTATGCACATCATTCATTTTGTGATTTCTCTTGTGTGCGTGTTTGTAACTGAAACGTGTTCAGATGTGTGTCCCAAAACTTTTTTTTATAATATGATTTTGATACAACGTATAATAAAGGATTGTTTGCACTCTCATATGTTTGAGAACGTCTTGTTGATCTCTCATTTCTAATCGTGTTGTGAACACCATACTGATGATGTTTTAGTTTTTGGATCGTTTCTCACATTTCATATCCCCGGTCCTCGAGGGATCAATCAACGAGAAGTCGCTGTTACCATGGAAACAGGAATCGCGGAGATCTTAGTAGTGTCTGCCCACTTCCATAAAGCTTCGCGAATATCATAATCGAATCAGTCACCCCGCACTCTCAATCAAGTTTGTAGTCCTACATTCTCAATCTCAACTAAAGTTTTTGCACGCGATTAAATATTGTTAAATCAGTTTGTAGTTATGAATAAACTTATGTTTATGTATCCTGGTGGCTGGTTTGATAATCATCCGCTGTGCCTAATGGAACATGTACTGTAGTTAATATTTGCATAACAAGTTCAGTGCAGTCAGTTTTTTAAGAAAGTTTGTAAACTCGTCTTTATTTCTGTTCCTTGTGTTCTCAAACCTTTGTCATTTTTTTCTATGGAACCCAAAAAGTATGACGGTTCATAATGACTGCGTCTGACAAGATACATCACGCAAGCACCGGTGAAGTATTCACTATAACTCGTGTTCTTTATTGGGAGTCTCTTTCTCGTCGTATGGCTTCAGAAGATTTGGAAGAAAGCACAAAACCCTGGCCTACTTTTGTGGTGTTTTATTTGCGGCTGGACACGCATGGTCATATAAACTCTCTATAGACCACTTTGGAAGGCGTAAACAACGCTGGTTCAACACTGGTCCAGTGTTTTAAAACTGCACAAACGTTTGAACATAATACAACCAACAAAACAAATGTTATGTGGCACAAAGTTAAAGGGGTCATATGACAGGGCTTAAACGAATATTACCATTTTAGATGTAATGCAACGTGTATAGACGATTTAAGGTTCAAAAACGCTGTATTTTCCAAATACAGTGCATGTTTGTATCTCCTCTTTGCCCCACCTCTCTGAAACGCGCAGATCTTTTACAAAGCTCATAGCTCTGAAAAGCGAGGTGTGCTATGATTGGCCAGTTAACCAGTGAGTAGTGATTGGTGGAATACTGCAAGCGTGTGAGGGAAATGTAACGCCTCTTACCATATTTGGAACATCAGGTTCCTCTTCAATTGTACTGACAGGTACGCCCACCTTACTTGAGTATACATTTGGGCGGTCTTAGTCAACTCATACCACGAACTGATGTAGATTTGTGGGGGTGTGGTTACACGAGGCGTTTCAGGCAGGTCTGGGTGAGCATTCGCTTTTAGATAGAATGCATCTTTTGTTCCCACACTTACATTTTTGCAATTTTACGTGTCTAATACATGCATGGGCAACTTATAACACACCAAAGACACAGAAAAACACGTATTCGCTCCATATGACCCCTTTAACTTCCGGTAGACTGTTAAGTAGTTTTAATTGAATTGAATTTAAATCAATTAATAAACAATATAAATGATATTGTATATAAAGTAAATTATATTATAAATAAATATTAATATAAATGAAATAAATAAATTGTTATTATAACCAAACACAGACCGGATGTTAAATTTGGGCCAGGCGTGTGCGTCTATAACCAAATCAAAATGGTAAATCAATATCTTGAAGATTTAACTGTATATGTAATATTATACGTAAAAAATAAAACCGGAGGTGCTGATGAATCTTGCAAAGTGGTCTATAAACTGTATTAACTGTAAATAATAATAATAAGCTGCATAATGAGTCTTCAAAAATGTTAAAAAGAAAAAGTTAAGAACAAAGTTTCATTTGTCGTTTAACTCCTTTTTTTAAACATTTGAAAAGGGATTGAAACCATAGTTTTCCCCAAAGCGGTCTTCATTAGCTCAATACTTTTCTCTCTGTACGTCACATCTTCACTTCTTCATATTTCTCTCTTGATTTTCCCCATCACTCATTCCTGTACCTCCTCTCATGGCTTTAGAGATAATGTGGTATGAGAAGGAGGAGGTCGTGTCTAACCTGGAAAAGTGGAGCGGTGCTGATATCTCCCATAAAAGCTTTGACTCTACAGCCATTACAATTCCACAGAGGACGAGGAAAGTGCAATTTGCACAAGTCGCCACAAAAACTCCCTCACTATCTCTCTCTCTCAGCCTTTGCTTTAATGCCAACCCCCCTCACTTCATTCATTCCTCTCTCGCTCACTTTTCCTCGCTCTCCTCGGAGGAAGCCATGTGGCTGATAAAAGGAAAGCTTTTCAAAGGACGCAGCACTTTCCATGTTTTATTCTGGCCAAAAAATTGCATTTAATTTTCCCCACTCATAATCTCCGCTTCGTCCCCGGAAGCCAGCCGATTGGACGTCAGCGGAATCATTTGGAAGGTCGAGACTGCACCCTGGGAACTTTTTCTTTATTACAGCGAGTTAATGCTATCATCTGAATCCGTCGCAGCGGTTGCGTTTGAGATGAGAGTACATTGTGTCAGTGTGTCTGAATTGAGATAAAGGTTTGTGTATCATGAACCCCATAACCCAGACGACAGTGACAGAAAATGAGAGAAAGGGAGACTATGAAGCGTTAAGTTTTGTTTATTATGATGTCATATGTCCTTATTGCACACTGCACCATGGGTACTGTTCTATTGCTTTGTGTTCAAGCCGAAAAGTTCAGTGCCTTCGTAAAGTACACGTCTTTTGTACCTTATTGAGTTAGTTTTTTGTGATTACTCTTGAACCCTTACATACAAGTCATTTTAAACTGTTCTTGATGCACAAAATGAGAGACCGACCAGGATAGGGGGTCCAATCTTATAACACAGTCATTTGGCATTGACAACCGTATTTACTAACAAGTATGACTCTTGAATTGTCCTGTACATCAGTGTTTCTCAACGGGGGGGGGGGCTCAAGATGACTTAAAATGATTTAGATAACACAAAACAAGCATTAAAATCTAAACTAAAAATCAAGTCTCTTCGTGTTTTTTAATTAATATATGCCAAGCTGTAGAATATTTTATCGGATTTAATTGAATATTGTAAAAATGTGGTGAATATTTTTTTGGGACACTGGGGGGGGCTTTAAAGTAAAAAAGGTTGAGATTCACGGCTGTACATCCATTAGCAGCTCAAAGCGGATTGAAAATCTGTATGGACACGAAACTGAAGTCAATCCCAGTGTCGCAGTAACCAGTAATGTAGGAATTCAGCAGAACGTTCCAGAGAATTGGCATTTTTAAGGTATATTCAGAAATAAAACTGCCCCTCGCATGTTTGTTTATTTGTTGTGATATTGCTTTTAGCTCCGACGATATTAAACCTACGCTCATCGAGGTTTAATACCGTCGCTGTCCTTCCAAAACCTCCGATGTCTCAATTCGTTTTTAGGAAATGGAAATAACACAGTACTTTTTAAATGATTAATGTTGTGTTGTCAAAGTTGACGAGCACTTTTTAATACCTTTTATTGGTTAAATATTTGCAAAACTCTGTGACAAACAAAGGGCGACCAATAATAATGAATTATGGCGAAAAATAAAAATCACAAAATATAGAGATTGGAAGGACAGCAGCGATGTTTTTTACCATGTGACTGCAAATCTATTTGTATCAACCAAACGTGCTCTTAAATTTTAGGCAATAACTTCATTTAAAGAATGTGGTTGTCGCCCACATTTCGGATCGAAACTGTGTTTGAATCCCCAAACAGGACTGACATCTGCGGTGTGAACGTAGACTATGCCTGAGACATGTATCCCACCAAATCTCTTAAACTTTGCTTTACGTGTTCTCGTGCAGCGTGCTTCAGACACAGTCGGCTGATTTTGCAGTAAATCCCTCTATCCACACTATGACTCGAATGAAATTGCTGCAGTGGGTGAGTCCTACAAAGGATGAGAGACTCTCTCTCTCTCTCGGTTTCTGCGCAGACTGCAGTCTCCGCTCCCCCCTAAACCGACTGTAAGCCACTCAGACGAAACCGCTACATTTTGACTTCTCTCAAAAACATTCCTTAAGAGGCTAATGCCGGAACCAGGTCCCCTAGCAACTTAACTTGCGTGCGGATTTTGGGAGGGTGTTGTGTAAGCCTCGTAACAAAAGAGCAGGGATGCTGAGCGTTCTGCTGGATGCTTTAAGGGGCGGGAGACTGCTTTACATATCCAGATACAGACTCGCATACATATTTACTGTGTTGGTTTGAAACGCAAGGGGTGCGTCCCGTGCAAAAGATGCTAGGTTGTTGTTTGTGGTCACTGGGGTGTTGATATAGGATTGCTAAGGTGACCTGTGTTGTTTCTACACTCTGGAAAAATGCAAAATGCTGTTTCAACCCAACCGTTGGGTTTAAAATGAACTAGGTTGGGTTGTTTAAAACACATGGTTGGGTCAAATATGGACATTTTCGAGGTTCATTTAAAGGTTTGTCTGAATTTTACCCAACCATTAATTGAAACAATCCAGCATTTTTTGGAGCGTAGGGCACTGATGGGTGGTTGTTTACTGGCCGATGCAAAGAGTCCCTAATGATTCTGGGTCCCTTGATATGGCTCTGGTCCCTTCTTTAATTTAATTTACTCACTATCAAGATGTTTCAAACCTGTATAAATTTCATTAAACCCAAAGACATTTGGAAGAATGTTTGATCCAAAGAGTTCTCGGGCACTATTGACTACCATAGTAGAGAATAAACTCCTATAATAGTCAGTGGTGCCCCAGAACTATTTGGTTTCCCACATTCTTCAAAAGATCTTCTTTTGGGTTCAACAGAACAAACAAATTTTGAAACAACTTAAGGCTCAATTAATGACAGAATTGTCATTTTTGGGTGAACTATCCCTTTAAGGGTTTTTATTCTGCCTGTTTATTGTCCACAAAGTAAAAATAAGTCTCTTCTGTAAGCTGCACGATTGGAGATAACGTTCATGCAAAAGCCATAAAACCCATTAATGGTTTTGCCAGTATTTGATTCTGTGTTAATAGCAGGACTGTGTCTTATAGCCAGAACTAGTGAAGCGTGTGAGTACGTTTGTGTTTTTTGCCTTAAGCAAGTCATCCTGATCCCATTGGAAGACGAAATCTGCTCTCGATTGGCTATTATTTCCCCCCTCACCATTATTTGCTTTTGCTGTTCCCTCGTGCACATTCACCTCCCGGTGCTGTTCAATGACACGCATGTGACTGCCGAGCGGATGAATTATGAATGTTGGTAGTTTTAGCATTTCTAGGTTACTGTTACATGTTTGTTTACTATGTCTCTATGACAGGCCAAGAATTGGTGATCGCACAATGCCATGATACAGTAAGACAGTAACGTGGTATTCTACACAATCCCCCCGGACCCCTTGAAGACCCCGAGCTAAAAACAAACACACTTTTAACGCTAGCTCCCCATAAACGTCACCGAGCATCCTTTCGTCCACACGATCCAACACAAACACACAGAAATGTATAAAACTTCTGAAATGTAAAAAAAGACATCTTTAAAAAATGGCTCAGGCCCCTTCCGCTCAAAGGCTCCGAGGAACCTCTCGTATTAAAACTACAGGACAAATGATAAGGCACAACGAGCCGATATCGAACGACGGAGTACATTTTACATTCACTGCATCACAAAGCAATCCACACATCAGAAATGCGACTCATTTCACTAAAATGGTGCCGGAGGTGACGCTCTTCACGGCTATCTAGAAACCTCTTGTTTGCACCTGAATGTGTTGACTTTCATGTAAATATATTTTCATGTTACATCAATATAGAACATTTGTTTACCACGTTTTCTTTTAGTTTTAAGACTTATTTTATATCCTAACAATTCAGTGTAATTTGAAAATACAATATAAGTACATTTTGTAGATATACACAAATTATATTTTTATATACCGTTCCGTTGAGGTCATACGTTTAAATACATCTTTCAGAATCTGAAAATGCTGAGAATTCAAGAAAAATAGGAATTTTTGATTTGAAGCTATTTCATATAACTGTTTACAACACACAATAATAACCAAATGTACAAAGAAACTCCATTCAATGGTGTAATAATGTTTGGTTTTAAATACTTTGCGATGTTACCTGAATGATCAATGGTTTTTTCCAATGTTTTGTGATAGTTGTCTCTTGTTTGATCTGAGCCATTAAACTGTTTACTGTTCTTTAGAAAAATGCTTGTTTTTCCATCTTCTTTCTTGACTCTTTTTGCATTAGTGACTGTATGATGTTGAGATCTTTGCACATTTGAGAGACTCGCACATTCACTGAAGGCAACATAATGCATTTAAAAGTCAGCTTTGTAAACTTTTGAATAGGTGATTTAAAAACAAATGTATTTATAATATTGCGATTTCTCTTATTTTTCTTACATTATAAACATTTTTCAGATTCTGCAATGTGTTCATAAACGTACGTCACACAACTGTATTTACGACTTTACAGGTTCTGGTTTGTAATTCAGCATATCGTCGCTGTCCTTTTGAAACCTTGTATGTCCAAATTTGCTGTTTTTCTGGAAATAAAAAAAAAAACACTGTACTTTTTAAATGATTAAATACTGTGTTGTCAGAGTTAACAAGCACTTTTTGTTGGTTAAATATTTGCAAAACAAAGGGTGACTAATTATAATGATTTATGGCAAAAAATAAAAATCACGAAACATGGCGATTTCAGAAGGACAGCAGCGATATTCAACAAACGGTGCTTTCTCCAGCCCACGTTCTGCTGTTGAAAGGTTCACGTGTGCAGAACAGTTTCAGATTGTGCACCTGACAAAGGAGTGTATGTCGACTTTATCAAATCAGTAGATAAGATGAGTAGCTCACTACAGCACTTATTCTCTCATTCACAGAAGGCTTGTCATCAAGGTAGTGTAAACATTAATACATATCTGCGCCTCAACATAAACATGCTCGCATCCTTAAACACGTCGCTTCATTAGATGCAGTTAATGTAATATGCTTTTACACGTTTTGAAAGTTTAATGATGTCATAACCTCCAATATCATCCAATGCCTACAATGAGACGACGTGAAGTTGAAAGCATGAGCGCTCGCCCTCTGCGTGACCCTATCAGCAAAACTCTATACTGTCAACTTGTGCTGTTAAAACCATCGGTTTAGATTCTGTACAAAATATATACAACATAGAAATACATACAGTTTAGGGTATTACAATGAGGCCTACAAAAGAAAACAACCACAAATTGTGTCCAGTATTGCAGGCGGAGCCGGTCTGTCAGTCACTACTGTGGCCCAATGAAAAACGTTTACATCATCACGTCATGGCCGTTTACAACAAACGTAATAAATCTATCAAACAAAAGTTTCCAAAATCTCTCTAAAAAGGTTTTTTTTTGTTCTTTTGTTTCTCTACAACAATGTCAGTTAATATTTACAACGAGCCCTAAAAATAATTTAATAGTACTCATAATACACACTTTCTACACACTGTAGGCAAACCTAGTTCTTGGGCGGAGCACAATGTGTGCTGATTGGCTAACAGTCGCTATGGAGGAGGAGTTTTTGGAGGGGGCGGGGTCACAGAGAGGAAGTGGTGGAGTCGACAATCTCTCGGCCGTTGCACACTGTGGGAACGTAGTTGGCGCTCACAGATGCTTGAGAAAGAAAGAGATTTAAGAGAAAGAAATTGAGCATATTATGTATATTGAAAACCAAAAACAGACATTTGTATTATTCAGATATATGTATTATTTATCATAAAATAGTGATGCAACATAAGCTCCAAAACGCAACTCAACTTTTAATATTGTTGGCTTGTTAACTAAATTGCCTGTTTTTTCTTATTTATAAGGCGCAAAATAAATAAATAAACAAACATTTACCTAAAAGAGGATGTGAAAAAACAGTGAACCCCGTCATATGTAATTGAGTTACATCTTCACATTACAGACACCATAAATTTTTAAAAGGTAATGATCACAAAAATGAATTTATTGCTTGGTACTTTTGTCTGGTTTTGCAGTAAAAATGTCTAAATTCTTAACTCCAGACATATATTTTCTGATCTAATGTATTAAAGTCTTGTTTTATGAATAAAGTTATCAAAATGAAATAACTTGAATTATGTTTATTAAGTACTTAATTAAGGTTTGTTTTTATTACCCCGTTAGCAGATATTTTGCTTGTTAATTTGTTTCTTTTAGAAAAACATGAGTTAATATCTTTGATCACTTTTCTTGTCAAGTTTATCTTAAGAATGTTTTTATTTTTTTTACTGCAAAATAAGACAAAAATACCTTTTCTGCAGTGATCAGTCTGAATTTTGAATGTTTATTTTTTGTGTTTTCTCAGTTCTTTCTAATTTTTCAGTGTTTTCAAATTAGTGTGCACGTCCCAAACACACTAATATTTTTAATTTATATTTCTATTGTACAATACAAGATTTATATTATTATATTATATTATATATTTTTATTATATGTGTTATGTTTTATTTTTGACTTTTTTATTTTTCTATTATATATAGTATGGGTTGTCGACAAATAAACCATACAAGTGTCCTATAGTGTGACAGAAAAGATTTAGAAAAAAAACCATGCCGATAAATCACTCTTATGCTATTTTATATTATAAATATAAATATTAATTGAGAAATAAACAATACATTTGTCCTATGGTGTGGCAGCGAAAATGTATAAAACCAAACTAACAATGAAGATAATTCTCATCACAGTGAAGTTTAATAGGTAAGTAGCTTATTAAAACAATACTAAAAACAACAAATTAATGTATACTGTACACTCCAATGTTAATATGTATTTTTTGGTTCGTATGTACTGTAGGTCTTACCATGGGAAGCATAGCTGGTGGTAGGCCCGCTCACGCTAAAGCGATTCATGTTCAGTCGATGACTGGTGACGTTCTTCTGCGGCTGGAACATGATGATGTGGACTTTAGGAGCAAACATGCATCCCAGCACCACAAATCCACTCAGACTGACAGATATGCACATGGTCGTGGTTTGGACCTTAGAGAGAAAGAGATGAAAAACGCAATTCATTTTTTTCTCCACTCACCCCCTCAATTGTCTCTATGGTGACTCCCATTCATTCCAATAATCAGAAGCTATTAGTGGGAACTGGAGAAGCTCTCGTGCTAATGGAGAGGTGGAGCGCGGGGGTATAATAACAGTGACATTTAGCACAGTGCTGTGTAAATACCATTTGATTAGGCATTAGTTGAACATCTCCCATTAGCAACATAATTTTCCTCCATGCGGTTTGAGAGATTTTTCCTCTGACAAGGCCTTCTGCGGGGCACGCCACTGTGAGCCGAGCGTAGAATAAGAGAAACAGCTTTGAATTAAGTGTGAATTTCTTAACCCGGGGCAAATCTAGACTTTCTTTAACAGCTCAACAATGTTTCACTTAAGAAACGATTCCACGGAAACTAAATGAAGTCTCGGATTATCACGGCCTGTTACGTTTATGTCCTGCTAAAAATAAGCAGATATAAGCCGTCCTGTTAGTCCTATCCGTTTCTAATCTGCTGAGATTTTCTGCAATGAAATCAGTGCGTGCGATTTACAAAGCTCTCTCTTTTGGTAGCACAGGCATCAGCGTTTCGTGTGAGTGATCTCTGAGGGCCTGAGAGCATCTCTTCTCACTTCATTGACTGTGGCCTACAAAGACCCCCGTTCTCACTGCTATCTGCAAGAATTCCTCCTGGCGTCAGCAGGACGTCTGTGTGGATGTCCGCAGTCCATTCCCTGCACGTCTCTTGAGTGGCAATGCTGTTGAGATACTATCAGAGCGGACTCATTCCACTGGATTCACTTGGCGTGGTGAATGACAAGCGTGTTATAAAGACGCTCAGGTACTGTCAGAATAAATCGTTCAATGTGATATATTTGTTGCGTCAATGAGCTATTGAGAACTTTGCTGTAGACTTAAATTTCTCAACAGATTTTTATCTGACAGTTCTGCTTGGTTTGGGTGTTTTCTAATACGTGTAACAGCTATCTGAACAGCAGGCATCTCGCTGTCCCGCAAGCACGTCTGCAAGGTAACAAAACCATCTTTTTTGCATACTAACGCATTTTTCAGGTTTTTTAATTAATATTTATATTGTACAATACAAGATTTATTATATTATAGTTTAATTTATATATTATATAATATGTTGTTTTTATTTTTACTATTTAATTTATTTTATTTTATATTATATAAACATGTACATATACGGTATGGGTAGTTTACAAATAAACCATGCATGTGTCGTATGGTGAAAAAAACAAACGAACAATGAAGATAAATATATCTTATATTATTTTATATTATATCGTAATATAATACAATATATTATTAACAGTTTGTTTTCTAAATTTTCACTATGTCACAACATAGGACACTAATATTGTATACACGGTATATTTGTCAACCACCCATATACGTATGTATTCTGGATAATTTTATATATTTATTGTATAACATCATTGCAAAGTATCGACATTTAAGAAGTACAATTAAGGTTTGATGTAGAAGCACAATTAACTAATAAAGGACTTTGAAGAAAGTTTTTAGTTATTCAAATAAATGCTTTTTCCATTTTCTAGGTACTTAAATAGGACTGGTAAACTGAACTTACCAAGGTCGATTTACATGAAATATACTCATACTCAGAACAGACTTACTTCAAATCATTTTGTCATATTATACCTTAGTTTTTTTCATTAGATAGCGCATTGTACATTTTACTTATATTTTATTTTATTTTATTTATATATTCATTGTATATTTTACAGTGTAATTTGCATCGTTTTGCATTTACATTTCACTGAACTGGACTTTAAAATGAATAAAAAATACTAAAAATATACTACTAATACTAAAAACAACCAGCATTTCTGCTTGTGTCAGATTTTTAGAAACATACCCTGTAATCGCTGGAGGTAACATAGAAGATGGGCAGGAAGGCCAGCCAGATGATGCAGGTAGTGTACATGGTGAAGCCGATGAACTTCGCTTCGTTGAAGTTCTCCGGACACTTGCGGGTCTTAAAGGCGTAGACCGTGCAGAGCACCACCAAAACCACGTCGTAGCTCAGCGACAGCAGCATGCTAGAGTCCCGTACGTTACATTTCAATATGACAGTCTGGCGTTTCTCCGGCGTGGTAAACCGCCGTGTGCCGGGCACCTCCAGCAGGAACCAGACGGACACCAGCAACAGCTGCGCTGAGATCAGTGACAAACAAATGAAAACCTGCGAGCTGGGACTTATGAAGCGAGGCCGCTGAGCCCCGCCCTCTTTCACTCCGCTGAAGATTCGAGCGATGCGATTGGTCTTCGTGAGCAGGGCGGAGTAGCACACGGCGAACGAGGTGCCGAGGCCTAACCGGCGTAGCGTGCAAATGACAGGCGACGGTTTGGCGATGAAAATAAAAGTCATTGTGTAAGACATGGAGACGCCCAGAAGCAAAATATAGCACAGCTCACGGCCAGACGCTTTGACCAGCGGCGTGTCGTTGTGCCGAATAAAAAAGACGAAGACCATTAAGGTGCAGATGAAGCCCACGCACGCGATAGAGATGGGCCCGATGGCCCAAGCGTCCTCCCACATGATGTAGTCCTCCGGCAGGTCATAGCATCCGGTCAGATCAGGACGGGGCCACTGGCCGGGTGCACAGGGCATGCAGGTGAATTCGTCAGGCAGGTATTCGTAGGACTCGCACGGAGTACAGATCCAGCAGCAGTATTCCCCCGCTTGCATCTTTTTCATCTCATTGGGAGCGCACGGGTCGCTGCATTGAGAGGTGGGCAAGTCTGCTCCCCTCGGCCAGCCAATCATGGCCTCGTTAAGGGAAAGACTCTCCGCCCACTCTCCCACCTTGATATAAGCATACTTGTCGCTGCCTGGCACACGCTGATAGTTGAAGATGTTGTAGCGTCCTATCCCATCACCATATGCGTCAAATTTGACTTGGTTCTCTGAGCCAGGTGGAGAGAATGGAGCTGGAGAGAAAGAGAAGTAAACAAGTAAATAGACCAAGTGTCAATCGTTTTTTAATAATTTAATATTATTATGTAATTCCAAACCTGTATAATTGTCTTTCTTCTGGAGAACACAAAAGAAATATTTTGAAAAATGTCGGAAACGAAGACAACATTGTCCCCCATTCACTTCCATTGACACAAAACCACTGAGACTTTTCTCAAAATATCTTATTTTGTGTTCCACAGAGAAAGTGAGTCATATACTGGTTTTGAACGACATGAGGGAGAAAAGAATGATGTATTTTATAGTAGTTCTGGTAAAAATGCTCTTTCGAGCTCTTGTTCAGAAAAGTTCGTTCACTGCAGTGTAGATATCTGTATGGATTGATTTTGCATCCCACTACTGAGAGTTTCATTTCACACCCACCCACGCCAGTGAAATTATACTCTTGAGTAGTTTTTTTATCTTCAAATTTTCAAACTTTGTATTTCATCACAGGGTACTCTTCACACAACTGACTGCAAGAGAAATTTTGCCCCATGTGAACCGTAATGCAGACCTCTACTGTGCAGCACACAACCCTAACAAACAAAGCGGACACAGCTTTAATTAGTTTTCTTTCAACAACTTTTCTTTTAATGAAAAACAATTACTCTAGCAAACAATCACTTTTATGATCTGTAACTGAGAGTTATTACAGTTTTGTTTTGAGTTTTATTGTAGTTGAATTAATATTTTGAATTAGCTTTTAGTTTTATATATTGTTCATTTTTGTTCACATAGTTTAATGTTTAGTAATTCGATGTGTTCTTTTTTTAAATTTGATCTAAATGTATATCTAAATATGTACTTTTTTATTTATTTGTTTATTTTTAGGTTTTATGTTAATTTTAGTCAAATGTTTAGTCATTTTGATGTTTACTTTCATTCTTTATTAGGTTATGTTGAGTTTTATATTTTAGTGAAGTTTTTATTTTCAGTTAATCATTTTAGTGCCTTCATTTAAATTCAACAGAAATGATAAACGTTACTTCGGCAAAAAAGTGGAATAAGTTTAAGCTTCTCAAACAATATTAAGGCCAACATTTTATTTGATTTCAATGAACAGAAATGTTTTAGTTCACCCAAAAAAAAGTCTGTCATCATTCACTTACTCGATTGTCATTTCGAACCTGTATGACTTTCTTTCTTCCGCAGAACACAAAAGAAGATATTTTAAAGACAAGATATTTTAATTTGCGCAGGCACACATTCACTTCTATTGTATGGACACAAAACCAATGCAAGTGAATGGGGGCCAGTTAACAACATTTCAAAATATCTTCTTTTGTGTTCTGCAGAAGAAAGAAAGTCAAACATGTTTGAAACGACAAGAGGAAGAATAAACGATGACAGAATTTTCATTTTTGGGTGAACTATCATGTTAATAGTTTTAGTAAACTAATAATAAAATAACCTTGATCTTTGCAACAAACAAACTGGAGGAAATCTTTTGGCGTGAACACGTCCTATGGTGTGTAAAATGTCAAAGCACTGCTGTAGGATGGCCATCTGACTTTAAGCAGAGAATATGTATAGTGAGTGAGATTCAAGCTGCTCTCTATCAGGGTTTATGTATGAGTTTTATTTTATTTGTATTTTTTGTTGCCATTTTGGCTTTAATTGTACAGCTTTTAGTGGTAGAGAGGACAGGAAGCGAAGTGGGAGAGAGAAGGGGGTGGGTTCGGGAAAGGACCACGAGAAGGGAATCGAACCGCGCCACATGTCGGAGCACTGCCCACTAGGCTATCGACTCCGACTATGTATGAATTTTATCACTCATATGAAGTCTCCCACACACCTCTGTAGCTTGGGGCTCTGAGAGAAAGCGTCCTTGGTCAGCACATTGCGAAATAAGACACGGCTAAATGAGCACAGATGAGCTGATGCTTCTGTCTCGCGTTTCAGCCTCGGGGAGAAGGAGATATTGTGAACCAGGAGAAAATAGGAGAAGAAAATGTCCCTCAAGGGATGATGGTGAACTTGTCACTTTTGTTTATATAACATCTTATATTTCCATCTTGGCAGGAGAAAGAGGAGATGTATACCATGGTCTATATACTGTACAAGAGGTACTTTTAAGAACACACCATGCTGATAGCATATCCACAAAACTGTGATAATACCATGAGACCACTTCATATAAAACACACACAGACACAAATGGAGGGCTACAGCTGATCCTGGTGCAGTGTGTTTTCGGTGTAATGGCTCAGAGGGTCTCTGGGAACCGGGTGGAGGATGATGATTCATCAGATAAGGAAAACAGGTTAGATGTTATGAACCCCATCATTCACAGATAACGTCAACACCCACGTGCACCCCACACGCATACAGCTGAGGTGTGATGAAACCCTCGCGCCGGCGTTCTGTATTCCAGAACTGCATCGCGCACTGCATCAGATTAACCTTCTGTGGCCCATAGTTTGTTTTTCTGTAGCTCATCTGTTCACGTACAGATCTGATGCCACACAGCGTGCACTTATGTTTCACTGGTGACGGATGCACAGTGCAACTCTGTATTGAATAATCAGCAAAAAGGAAAATGAAGTGTAATATAATTACGCCCTACAAACACTAATTGAAGTTCATTTGCTTGCACTGAGCCATCGAGAGTGTGGACGTACCTTTCGTAAAACAGCAAATGTGTTTCGTATTAGATTTCGAAACACGTATTAGCAGGATGGAATGATTTTTTATTGGATGAAATAGTTCAAATGAAGAGTGAAGAAAAAAGGTGAACAGGTGTTTGGTATACGCCGCTTCACGTCGTGCCTAACAGCGCCCCTTAGCTGTTATAAAATGCACTGTAACCCACTGCTTCTTGGGGCTTATTGCTTTAATATAGACCAAAATATATTTTTTAAACAGGCTGTAAACGTGTTTTTTTTCTGCTGTAAAGTTGCCCATTTTAGCATGGGGCTCAATGAGATTCTGCTCTCTTTCGGAGCCAGTCTCTAGCGGCCAGTCGATGAATTGCATATTAAGTCACTTCCGTGTTGGCTTCACGAGAGAGGTCAGAAGCTTGCCGCTTGTTTAAAACTGCAATCCATAACTTTATTTAGTTCAACATAAACAAGAATCGGTTCTTGAAAAACGTCTCCTGACCTTACCACAATTCACAATGGCAAGCTTGTAATAGCCTACTGATTTATAATTTGAGCTGTCGGGTCATTTTTGGCAAGAAAGTTAACCTCCAGTAGGTACGCTGTAAAAACTTTGCTGTAGTTTTGCAGCAGGTTTGCCAGTAATTTACTGTAGATTTAATTAGTACTGTTTTCAATTTGAGTTAAACTTTACTTAAACCAAAATAAAAACACTTTGGCCCGGTTTCACAGACAAGGCTTAAGGTTAGTCCCAGACTAAAATGAATGTGTGACCTGTCTTAACTCAATATAACATGCCCAGAAATATCTTCATAATATAAATCAGTGCCATTGTTTTGTCTCGAGATGCACAGCAGTAATGTATTTTTCTAAGGCATTTTTATAAAAGCCACATAAATATCTTAATTCAACTAAGGCTTAGTCCTGGCTTAAGCCAAGCCGTGTCTGTGAAACCGGCCATTTGACTTTAGAGATTCAAAATGAGCCAGAAGAGACACAGCAACACTGCAAAAAATGACATTCTTCCTAAGCATTTTTGTCTTTTTTTTGTAAAAGTTTTTGAAAACTTCTTAAATTACGATACATTTACATAACAAGAAAAGTGATCTAAGATATTTAGTCTTGTTTCATGAAAGAAAATATAAGAACTAGGTAAGGTTATGTTTAAAACAAAATTGTAAATTAAATCTACAGTAAGTTACTGGCAAACCTGTGGCAAAACTACAGCAAAGTTTTAAAGAGAGCTGGCAACATGGAGGCAAAAGTTACATATTGCAGTTTTAAGATAAAATATAATATAGTTTTGATTTGTTGTTGTTTTTTGGTTCACTACACAATTCCCAATTCCAAATTTGACATATTTTCACATTTTGGAATCTGAATATGTGCTCAAACTTTTGCTGTATCTGGGATCTAAGGTGGATTATATATGGGCATATTTCTCCAATTCTTAAAGTGATTGTTCACCCAGTAATGCAAATTCTGTCATCATTTATTAACCCTCATGTCGTTCAAAACCTGTATATGACTCTTCTTCAGTGGAACAGAAAAAATATATTTTAAGAAATGTCTCAGTGGTTTTGTGTCCAAACAATAGAAGTAATTGGAGGCCAATGCTGTTTGGTTACCAACGTTCATTAAAATATCCAACACAATCTCATGGCAAAAACGTAAGTACTACGATGTGGCTACATTTTAGTACGATTTGCTTTCGTGCCAGTGATGTTAGGGGTGGAGGTGGAGCTTTACTGTTGCTTCTTTTCTAGTAATCGCATGTTTTTGTATGATTCACAATGTACAAATTCATACCAATAAGCCATATTATAATATAGTTACAAATTACCGTGAGATCAGGTTGCTCTTCTGTTGTGTTCTGCAGAAGAAAGAGAGTCATACAGGTTTGAAATGACATGAGGGTGAGTAAATACTGAAAAAAATGTCATTTTTTTATCAGTATGATCTTACAGTAATTTATGCCATTTGGCTTCTACATCATAATAAGAATTGATGCTCGTTCTACAAACAAAATAGATTTATGTACATTTTCATCATATTGGAAATATAGGCAATTGGTGTCAGACAAAATATTGTTGCATCTCTGATATATTAAATGATTTGCCATAGACACATCTACAGTAGATACACAAATCAGTCTTGCTGTCTGATGTCTCCTAAAATATCTCTGTTGATCTGAGCCGTCGAGTTTAACATTTTGAATGTTTCTCTCTATTATTGTTCGACACAAATCAGTGTTTACAGCGTAGAGGGACACAAACGCTCGGATATGAGGTCTCCTTACAGAATGATTTCTGAGGAGCGTGAATTTCTAATTTAACTGTTTCATTGTAACGAACAAATGTTCTGGAAGCTATGGGAAATCACAAACATGTTTACAGCTTTTGAAACATTGATGCATTAACAAAACATTGTACGTGTAAAAAAAAATTGGTTTATTTTGTGGTCACATCAACGGTTGCCCTGGCATTGCATCAAAAATAAAACAGTCTGTAGGACAGTCTGCTCTAGTGGCGCAGGTTTCAGCTTGCATGCAAGGGGACCAGGTTCAAATCCCGATGTAATATATAATGTTATTCTTTAATAAACCAAAATTGCAGCTGTATTTGACAGCCGGTGGTAACATGCACTTTCACTGTATGAAAAAACATCCTTGACATTTTGATAAAGCTCCTTTTGCGTTCCAAAAGCAAAAAATAATATAATCGAGTGATGTGATGATGGGTAGATGCTGACGGGTTTCTATTTCTATTTAAAGCAAGTAATATGCAGAAAGTGTAAAGTAAAAGGTTGATTTCTGCCCTATTGGGTTTTATAACGGTTCATTATTTATTTACACTTTTTTAAAATAATTTTTAAAATTCACATGGCTCGGAATTTACGGATGCAATTGTCCTGGCATGACACTTCAGTATGACAGATCACCCCTGTGTTCAACAGAATAGTGCTAACCTCAATTTTAGTACGGTGGTAATAAATCTAATGTCACATTAGCAACTTTCGCTCTTTCGCGCGCTCTCTCTCTCTCTCTCTCAGGTAACATACGCCTGTCAGTTACTCTTTAAGCGCCACAGTAACATTATTCTTGGTTTTGACAGAGACACAGAACGCTGCCGATGTGACATCACTTCTGTACGTGATCCACTCGACTTCAAGGTACTGCAACGTGTCAATCTGGCATCCGAGACATTTCCGAAATTCAGGGGTTCAAAAAAACGACGTATCTTCACCGTGCACACCTATTTAACTGACAGTCAGCATTCAGATACAGCACTCTCCTCAAAGACACAGACGGGCTGAGATTGACACTTGAGTTCTGAAGAGTTCCTTCAGACAGAAACCAGGGCACAAAGAACAGATACAGAGAGACGTGTCGTGCGGAGATAGTCATGAACACATCCACAGCTCTTACCAGCTATGTGCAGAAATGTTTGTTCAGCTGCTGTGTCTGAGTCAGAGAGGAAAGTGTGTTTTTGGAATAAGCAGCAAGGGGTAGCTCCGCCCACTTTAAAGACTTATTGGTACACATTATCAAATAACTGTACATCAGAACATCTGTGATCATAAGAATGTTTCCAACAATAAGCAACTTGTCTGAACATTAACTGAAAAAATTAGGGGACCATCCCAAATTTTGATTGAATCAGCATTTCTTCAACAGTCCAGTGTCTGTTGAATTTCAATAAAATCAAACCTCAAGAGTGACGTAAAGTCATCCGACAGCAATGTGAAAGACTGACAGAATGACAAGACGCATGAAAACGGATAAAAATCACACAAAAAAAAATATTTTTGAAAGTTTCTTAAATAAAATATTACTGTTGTATTGCATAAAAGTGAATATTAACTTGTTTTCATTGCAGTATTTAAGGTCTGAAAAAATACAGAGAATCTTTTCTGTTATTTTAATATGTTTCTCCAGTTTTTATTTTATGCAAATAAATATAGAAGTTACCAATTTTTTAAAATATTTGGGTGAAATATTGTTAGTAGTTTACAGAATGAAACAAAAACGACCAATGTAGCTAAACACATACCTATAAATAGTAAATTTAAAAAATATATATAGTTACAAGTTGTACACTTTTAAAAGAAAAGGATGCTTCAAAAGGTTTTTCACAGCGATGCCATTTTTGGTTCCCCAAAGAACCCTTTTTACACCAAGGTTCTTTCCAACTTTTTTCTAATCTTTTTTTACTACAAAGAACCTTTTGGAAAACAGAAAAGAAGGTAAAGATTTGGGGAACCATTCAGACGAAAATGGTTCTTCTACGGTATCGTGAAGCACCTTTTTTAAGAGTGGCTAACTGTGTAGGTGACGAATGAAATCTTATCTATAATATTCAGTCAAAAATCGAATGAAATCAATAAACATGAGTGACATCACCGATCTTTAATTTGAACTAGTCCGATGAGAGTCAAGATATATAGTTATCATTAATTGTGTGACATCGGATAAAAAAACACTCATCTCTAATCATAATTAGTCCCATAGGACGATTGTTGTTGAAAACATGATCAAATATTTTATTTTTGATCCGATATCAAGTATAAAATAGGTGCATTTAACATAATATAAGCAAGTCATAATTTTTAGCATTTAATAGTTCTAAACTGCTAATGATGATCATTTCCTAACTGTAACGACCCAAACATTAATAAATGAATCACCTTGCAATACAATAGCAACACTTAAATCCACACATCGGAGTGTGTATTGTATGAGCACAGAGATGATATCTAATCTCAGCTTTCCCACATCACTATACACACACAGTAAATCTTCCATAGAACAAATACAAGAGTTCTGTTTCTTGTGATGGCGGTTTAATGTGTGTGTGTGTGAGTGAGTAATGTGTGTCTGTGATAATGGTGGGTGGATGAGCGATTGCTTTGTTTCCTAGTGTATTATCATGATGCTGTGTGTGTGCGCAAGGTAAAATCTCTTCAGCGCCAGGCGCTTTTGTTGCTCCTAAAATACAGTAGCGCTGAAATAATAATCTTTTGTTGTGAGGCATGATAAATATTTACTCGGGATCGGTGAATTTGGAAGGCGGTTAATTAGCTGTAAGTGATCTAGTGGCTGTGGATGGAGGTGATGGGTAAAACTCAGCTTTCATTGTGTGTGTCTGCCTGTGTGTTTGTGTGTCGGTGGTGGGCGGGCAGTTGTTTTGTTTCATGGTGTGTGGGTTGAAAGTGTCTGAGAAAAGGAAAAAACACAAATATCCTATTATGTCTCAGGTGTGTCTTTGTGTGTAGCTCCGTTTCAAAACCTGAGCGACCTACCTAGACGGTTAAAGCATCATAAGGGTGAACCTGACGTGAAGAGTCAGAACATGTAGAAAGCACAATTATGCTGCATTTTAAGATAACTTGCTTTGGCCCAAAACAAAAGCAGCATTGTGTACCTTCCTTTAAACATCCTTTCTCTTGCTCTGGTTCAACAGTTGACAAAACAGCCTCCTCTAATCTTATTGGATTACCTCATCACTTGATGCCATGTGGTGACCTAATTGCTATAGCAACGTCATGTTGCCACAGCGTGTTAGGGTATTCAAGAAACAGAGCGACTGGAGATGTGACAGGCTCCTCACAACACAGAAAAACTCTGACGCAGAGGGTAAGGTCTTCACAACACTACTGTCAACATGAACTGTGCTGTGAATCACACTTTGTGACATTTAGCTAACTGCTTCTAACACTTTTAACATGCAAAGATCCAGAAATGAAACGGGAGAGAATTCCTTTATATGTATAAACATATGGGCTGATCTTGTGATGAGATTTTGTTGAGGTGAGGGTCACCATATGTGCAGGTACAAATTAAGAGAGCACTCCAGTTTTGCCTTTATTCAGCATTTCTGTATCTACTATGACAAATTCAGTCCAGTGTTTGTTGAATTTGAACAGAAACAAACATCAGGAATAACAAAGTCACCCAACAGCAATGTGAAAGACTGAGAGAATGTAAAGACGCATGAAAGTTGTGAAAAAAAATCAGCCTTATTAAATCACATATTCATTTCAAAACCGATCCTAAAATACATGTAAAACATAAGTATTTTGTTGTTTAAATGTGAATATGAACTTGTTTTGTTTGCAGTATTCAATATCTGCAGACATTGCATCGTTTTAGTTGTTCTGACTAGTTTGTCCCGTTTTAAATTTTTGCAAATACATATCTAGGAGAAATGTTGTCAGTTTACAAAATGAAACAAAACAAAAATTAATTAAAGAAAAATAGAAATCTGCGTCTCTCTCTCTCTCTCTCTCTCTCTATATGTGTGTGTAAGAGACCATTTCAAAATTATGTTCAGTTTTTATAGATATAAACAGTAGACTTTTTTATTATCATTTTTGTTTCATTCTGTGAACTACTATCAATATTTCTCCCAAATTTCAAATAAAAATATTGTTTCTATTTGTATTTATTTGCAGAAAATAAAAACAGGAGAAACAGGTCAAAATAAAAAGATGTATTTTCAGACCTCAAATACGGCAAAGAAAACAAGTTCATATTCACTTTAAACAATACAACAGTAACATTTCTACATGTATTTAGGAAAATTAATTTTTTTATGTGATAAACTGGATTTATATCACAGTTTTCATGTGTCTTGTCATGCTGTCAGTCTTTCACATTGCTGTTGGATGAATTTAGGTCACTAGTCCTGAGGTTTGATTTTGTTGAAATTCAACAGACATTGGACTGGAATGACCACAATACATATAGAATACATCTGATTAAATGAAAATTTGGAATGGTCTCTTAATTTTTTCGCAGCTATATATATATAAAAATATATAAACTCACAAAAATATAAAAAACTAAAATATATATATACTATACTATACTATGTATATTTATATATATAAACATGATTCAAATATCATGTTTTTTATTATGTTATCATGCTTTTTTGTGTTTTATTGTGTTAGTTAGCTGTATTTTTTTACAGTTATTATGGCCTAAATCAAAACAAACCAACTGCAGTTTGATTGATATTAATTGGAATGTACAATAAAAAAACATGATTTTTGAAAGATTTAAAAAACGGAGTTATCTCATTTTGGAACCATATATATATATAACTCTTACTATTTTTTTTTAAAAATATTAGCATGCTGTCATTTAGAAATGAATAACAACTTGTTTTCTTTTCAGTATTTGAGGTCTGAAAACATTCTTTTGTTATTTTGATAAGTTAAAAACGTCAAATACTTTTAGAGCGGTTTAAATAGAAATATGATAAATACAACTAACTCTTATTTCAGCCGTGTCTTTCAGGTGCCACTGGACTTCTTTCTACAGCCAGAAAGAAAGCGAACAGCAACAGTGTGATCTTGTAAGTTTGAATGTTGGGTGATGGTGAGGGACATAAGTTTGGACTCTAGGCAGAAGACCGTGAACTCAAAATCCTTCTCCTCTCATCTCTTCCCTCCATCCTTTTCTTGCCTCTTTTTTTCATGGCAGATCATCTACGAACTCCCTTCTTGTGATTCCAAGCACATCCAAAATCATTCTCTCTCTCCACAAGCTGCCCATCCTCTGTCTTTCTCACTTTCTCCCTCTGTATATCCTTCTGCACGATGACGACGATCTTTCCTCCTGTTCTCCTGCATGGCTTTGCCTCCTGCCTCTCTCTCAATCGCCCCAGACAGCAAACCCCACATGTCTTTGATTCTGCGCTTGAAAAATGAAGATGGTGAACTTCAAAGAGAATGTTCTTCTTCTGATGCGTACCAGCCCACTCAACCTCTCTACTGTCATTTTATCTGCTCTATCTCTCTCTCTTTTCTGTGTGTGAACATAGCTTTATATATCTCTGCTGTCTTTCATTCATGCACATACTGTTGCGTTACCATGGCAATGGATGATTATCATATTTATGTGCGCTTAAGTTAGTGCTTTATTAGATGCTTTTATACAATCGGCTTGCAGTGCATTCAGCGTGTACATTTTATCAGTACGTTTCATCCCTTAAATATGAACCAGTGACCTTAGCGCTGCTAGAACCATGTTTTTTACCATGGTATTTATGTGGTACTCCAAGGTAAAGTAAAAAATGCCATAAAATCTTACAATCAAGAGTGCAGTGTGGTCATACTGTACACCATCATCATCAGTTGTTTGTTTTGAACGATCATTGAACTAAATAAGGTTCACAGCGATGCGATGGAAGAACTATTTTTGGTTTCCCAATGAACCACATTCAGTCAAAGGTTCGTAAAGAACAATTTTCTTCATTACCTTTTCATAGTGCAAGAACCCTATCCGAACCTTTTTTGAAACAGAAAGGTCTTTATTTATAGTTCACGCAAAAAATCTTTCATCATTTACTCACCCTCTTGTCATTTCACATCTGTATGACGCACTTTCTTTTGCAGAACACAAAAGAAGATATTTTGAAGTATGTTGGTAACCAAACGACAGCGGTACCCGTTCACTTCTATTGTGTGGACACAAAACCAAAGTCACAGCCATGGTTCGATTATCAACGTTCTTCAAAATATCTTCTTTTGTGTTCTGAGAAAGAAAGAAAGTCAGGTTTGAAAATGACAGGGTGGACTGTCCCTTTAAGAGTGTATTATATATATATAACTATTTAATGCACAGTTGTGCTATTGTCACATCTCTCTCATTCCTCTCACATAATGAAATTATTTAAATCAATATTTCATATTCATTTATTTATTTTCTTAGTAAATAGCGCACATATTGAGTAGGATCATGTATAAAATAAACCGCTTCAGGATGAATCAAACCCCACTGCTACAGATAAGCGTCCTGTCAGAGTTTGTTTTGTGATAATGGCTGACTGACGCCACAACTGACTCTCTTCCTTTTTAGCATTTATTGTGTATTTGTGCTGCTGTTTCCCCAAAATTCATATTTTCCTCCCTCAAACTGGCTATCAAGCACTTTCCTCCTCTCCGAGTTTGTCTTTCAATGTGTTTGCGCACAGTCACAGATAAGTGTGGCATAATCCCATCTACCTGCCAGCCTAAGCGTGCTGAGCACTTTTACATCGTTTATTTGTACCTGCCTCTCTTTCTTTCTCTTCTTCAGCCGTCAGTCAAAGCCAAACTCTCAGCAGCCCTGATAGAAGACGCCCGACTCTTGCTTGATTGCAACTGGGAGACACACTGTGTCTAATTCCAGAGCCTGTAAACCTGTCTTTACCCTACCGCAGAGTGACACCATACACGGCAAACACATACAGTCGGTTTACAGTAGCGCTTTCAGAGAGGAAGGAGTTACAGAAGGTAAATGAAAACATAAAGAGTGAGGAAAATCAATCGTGTTCTGTTACCTCTGAAGTTGACGTGAAGCAGGTAGTCCCGGTAGAGCTTTCTGCCATCAAGACTGCGCATGGCATCGCATAGCCGTGTCGTGTTGACGCACAAACTTCGCTGCATGCGGTGCAAGGCATGCGCCATGGCGTACACGGCGTTTACCACAAACATAATTTTCGATTCAGGCTCAAAGTTTGAATCGTTCACTGTCAATTCCGGGTCACATGGTGGCTTTGGTGTCCCGGTCCCTGCTGAGGAAGTCCCGCCCAGTGAGCATTGAAACTTTTGCTCCCAGAAATCTTTAAACCACGGGTTGCGATGGTTGTTAAGCGGGGTTAGGCTCTGGAAAAACCGGTTAAATTCAGGTATAGGGTGAGCGGACAACTCTAACGTGATCGCACCGTCCGCCGCGAACTCGTTCCCTTTCACGATGCTCTCTTGCGCCCCCCAGCCGTCGCTGGCCACCCAGAGGAAAGACGCGTTTAGGCGGGCAGCGGCCGCTATAAGTTCTCGTGCATCGTCGCTACGCAGAAACAGCACGGCGACGCGAGCCGTGGGCTTTTGTAGGAGCTGAAGGATGACTGCCTCATACGAAGAACGCTTCGCGCTCGATCGGCCCACTTTCTCCGATGTGGCGATGCAGATGTTTCTCAACCTGGCTTGTTGCTCAAACGCTTCTATACCTGTCTCTCCGTAGTCACCCTCGGAGGCAACAGTAGAAACGTAGGTCCAGTTAAAGGCACGCAGGATCTCGGCCATGGCCTTGGCCTGGTAGAAGTCGGGAGGTACGGTGCGTGCAAAATAGTCGTAGCGGGATTTATCGCTGAGCTTGGCGCTGGTGCTAGCGTAGCTGATCTGAGGAATTTGGAATAACCGTAGCAGGTTGGCGACCTGGGAGAGACACAAACACATCGAGCATTGCATTACAAACTCTGTTTAAATCAATAAGTTAACACTTTTGAATTAATTATCCATAGTCTCTAATAAATCAAATATTCTGTTTCTATTTTATTTGAATAGATCAAGTCACATTAGCCCAATTAAGAGCACACAGGCAGTCTCAGAAGGGCTGAGCAGAGTGGAGATGTTTCTCTTTGGTGAGAAACAGCTTGGCACGTCCATATGACACATCCCACGCTAAGTGCGCAGAAATGCGCTGGATAGCGTGTCTTTCCCCGCGTAACGATGGCGTGCACAATCACAGCTTGCGGCTCTGAATTAACTCATTACGTCAAAGCTAGAGTTGACAGTTCGGTCCTGATGAATGCATTAAATATTTCAAATACAATATTAGCAGAGCTGTCAATTTAACATGTTAATTTTATGTGATTAATTAAAAACGCAATCAATCATGCCTGCTGACCCGTGCACCGTTCTATAATGAGTTTATAGTTTGACAAATCAACGGCTGTGGACTGTAGGCCAGTGTTGGGCTGTTCAATGATATGGAAACAAAACTAAACAACATATAGTCTTCTGCAGCTACGTTTTTGTAACTGATTTACTTACTTGACTCAATATTGTAATATTGTTTAATGTTCTTTATCTGTGGGCTTACCTCGGGAAAAGGAAAAGAGTTCATTTGCAAAAACAGATAAATTCGTTTTAAGTTATCTGTTCTTGTAAATGAACTTCTCAAATATTGATGTATTTGACTGAACTTGAATTAATACGCAGATTAATGATTTGCATATGTCAACAGATTGATTGAGATTTTTTTATCTATGTGCAGTCTTGAACACTAGATAAAATGTTTACAGTTTCTGTTGCTAAAACAATGACTTGAGACTTGAAAAATCCTTCAAAAGAAAAGGTGTCACTTGTTGATAATTGGGTGTAAAAATAGCTATATTTATATATCACAATGAAGAAAATCAACAGCTGATCTTCGGAGAGGTTTTCGGGAGTCCTAAATTGCTCCTGGAAAAAAATTTCCCCCGTTTTTTAAACTTCTATTTAAGTTAAAGGTACAGCAAAACCTAATTTTGCTTGATGAGAGATGTTCACAATTGTTGAGATTGTTGATCCTGAAACAGCATTCCTGTGGAAAAATGCTATCCCTAACCATAACGTATGTCTAAAATCAAAAGGAAATGATAGATAAATATCAATAGGCTAGAAGCACCTAACCCTCAAATCTGATTGGTTAATTGAAATGTTGTCCATGGATCAACAACCTGCATTACTTTACCCCTTTGAATGCTGTGATGTAACCTAAAAAGAATATAGAGGAATGAAAGAGAGAGTCTGCCAGAGCGAGGGAGGCTGGACTGCCAAACAACAGCTGGCGTCGTGAGAGAAAACAATGCCCGGTCGCTGGCAATGAAAGGAAAGAAACAGATACAATGGTTATCTAACAAGAGACCACTGTGAGGTCGCAACACTCTTAGCTCTTCGCCAGAAGTGCAATATCTCTAAATAAAATAACAGGGAAAGAGAAAGCGAAAAAGGAAATAGGACCTAAAGGAGTTTAGATACGGATTTTGGAAGTCAGCGTTTGCTGAGCCACAAATGGGAGGGTGTTATGCAAATTGTATGCAAATTCCCAGGGTTCTGTCATCAAAGGTACGAGAAAGCAACACATAACTGTAGCACGAAACCATACATGCACAAGAATGAAGGAAAAAGAGCAAACTGAATTCACAGGGATAAAGACTGGAAAAGGGGTGGTGCAGTTTTATATGAGGGCGGCACTTTAAATAACGGATTGTGTATCTTATGCTGTAGTTGGTAAGCTTAAAGGGCTCTATTCTTTTGCCAAGTACGCTTCAAAAGAAATTAGAGCCAAAGCTTCAAATACTTCACTAAAACCAATTGATGAATTCATCCAAACTTCACACAAATGCAAGAGGTTCACCCCCAGAAATGAACTATTAAAATTTGTCGATTCTTCTCACCTGTATAGAGACACTGCTATATGATCCTCCGATGACACCTGTTATGGCTAGAGGACTGTCTTCCTGAAATGCGTAGGAGCCATCTGGACAGATAAACTCAGTATCGTCCACTTTTGTAAGAGACGCCCTGACGAACTCCAGCGCCTGTTCCAGAGCGTACGTGTCCCGCGAGCACGTGTCCAGGATATGGACGCCCAGCGCCACGCCTGGCAGCAGACCCACGTCCAGATTGATCTGATCGATGGCGAAGAGCATGGCTTCGAGACGTTGGATACCACGGTCTTCATTGATACGGCCGCATTCATCCATGCCCTGACCCTTTTCATGGATGGGAAAGAGACCGCCCAGCACTATGTCTCCGTCTATCTTAATTTCCCTGCGGGGAGAGTCTCCGCTGGAGAGCAGCACTCCGGCCCCCAACAGAACCAGGAGAAGAGCTCGGACTGCGGACGACATCATTTAAGGGAAGACTGAAGAGGTGTGATGGTCAGGTGGGGAGAGAGAGGGTGAAGAGAGGATGTCAGAGACCAGAAAGAGGCATGAAGGGGCAGCAGGGAGCTCCTTCTGGATACTCATGGAGATCCACAGCATTGGATTTTGCCTTTGAGCTGCAGAGAAACAGACAGGGATAAATTACACAAGTACAAGCTACACAAATAAATGTTTTACTGTACAATTGAGATAATAATATTAAAAGCAATGTAAAAAGAACTTTATGATACGCTGATATATATCTGTACAAAAAAAGTTGTTATTGATTATTGGTAGAGACAGTTTCCTCGGACGCACATGCCTGGCCCAAAGTTAACTTCCGAGCTGTGTTTGGTTATCATATAACAATTTATTTTATATTTACTTAATATTAATATTTAAAATGTATATAAATATTTCATTGTACATAAATTGTATTAAATTAATTTAAAACTACTCAACAGTTATACAGTAGATTCTTAGCGAAGGTCTACCAGAAGTTAAGTTTGGGCCACATAACATTTGTTTATATTGATGCTGCTGAAACCATCTATAAAAATGGAAAAACATTTTTATTTTTATGTTTTTCCAATGCTAATATCTATATTTTATGAGAACAATATATATACATATAAAAGCTACCATTTTCTTTATTATTTCTGTGAACTTATGTAGGTTTTAGACATCCTTACCTTTCCAAGATGTTTTGTAATATTTGTCAGTTGTTTTGTATAGTAAAAAGTATATTTGAAGAAATATACTGTATAATATGTAAAATTCTTTTGAGCTTGTAATGAAATAATCAAATCAAATGAAACTTCAAATCTATCAACCCTGTTACCTTTCTGAAGATGTATATATTTTATTATTTATTAAATTGTATTTTGCTTGAGATGGTGTAATGCAATTTATTAACACTAAATTGTTTAATATAATAGGAGCGGTTTCCCGGACAGGGATTAGATTAAAACAGGACTAGGCCTATTTGATATAGGATATATCTGAAGATATTTCAGTGCAAGGTGTTCTCAATCTGGCAAATCAGACAAGGCTTAAGGTTAGTCCCAGACTAAACTGAATGTGTGACCTGTCTTAACTGAATATAACTTGCCTAGAAATATCTTAAAATATATCAGTCCCATTGTTTTGTCTCGAGATGCACACCAGTAATGTATTTTTATAAAAGCGACATAAATATTTTAATTTAACTAAGGCCTGGCTTAAGCTAAACTGTGTCTGTGAAACCGGGCCCGCAACATTTAAGTTAGTCTGTCGGGAAACCGGCCCATATTGTTTAAATCTAAGTTTTTTTTTAAATCACTTTATCAATCTGGAAAAGACACCCTTTGGCAAGGAAAATATATTTTCCTGTATATTAACTGTCAATATTGTATATTTATTGCATTGCATTGATGCTTTTGGCAGACACTTTTATCCAAAGCGACTGACTGCATTGTACTATACATTTTGTTTCTAACTATGTGCAATCCCCTAGAATCGAACCCACGACCTTGGAATTGCTAGCGCTATGCTCTAACCACTGAGCCGCAGGAAAGCCAATTATATTCAAATGTATGTATAATGTATATTAAATAATTTAATATATGTTTGAAAATATATATTACAATATATGGAATAATACATAAGAAATACTGTATTTTCCAGATACTTTTGTTTCGTACTGATAAAATGTCCTGTTCGATATAGAAGACATGACAAAAAGTTTAGGATAATACAGGCTCCCTTGTGTTTTTAGGGCCAGTTTGTTCAGCTCCGTAATCACAGTTTACCGTTAACAGCTGAAAGAAGATTCTGTTGAAAACAGGCTGCCAAACACAAAAACAAATTTCAACAAGCGCACCCATCACCAACTCCCCCGCGTCTCCCGTACCCTTACGAACAGATTTGTCAAAACAGACTCCAAGTATGGAAAACACCCAAGAAATATAAACTCATCAGCAGCTCAGAGCAACTGTTGAGGTGAAGACGTAAGGTTTGAGAAAAACATCTCAGAGGGGGGGAGAATTTGCTAAGAATGAACTGCGTCCGCTGATGTTTTAGCACCTGGTTTTCTCAACACACGGTGCTAAGTCTTGTACGTCATGTTATGTAGCGTCTTTTAAATGAAGATTAGTGTTTCTTCACTTTCGGAAACGCCTGGATTTTCCAATTGTTAATTTGGAGCTCAGATGACAGAGTTATGAAACGCTAATTAAATCTTGAACCTACGACTGTTAGAAAATCCTACAGATTTAGTCACCGGATAAAAGCGTCTCTGAGAGCTCGGCAAAAGAGAGAAAGTTATCTGGCACTAATTGAAGTCGGGTGTGTGCTTCATTAGCCGTAAAATGCTGAACCCATAGAAAAGGCAGGATTGATATCTAAACCTTGGTTTTGATCTAGGGCTTATAAAAAAAACAACAGCCCTAATCTGATTTCTTTTCCCTTTCGGAACGGTGGGCGAGTGGGAGCGATGGAGGCGGGGGGTGGATTCACAAAGTGTGCGAGATGGCTCACCGGGTTTCCACAGCTCTGGCAGATGCACAAAGACTCTCAGCCTGGCCCGGAGATGGGCTTCAGGGCTGGATAACACTCAACCGCAGTGATGCTATCTCCACCGCGCAATGCAACACAAAGCACAACATGCAGGCCTCTGGCAGCATCACACCATCGGCAGCTTCAGTCATTATTTTCCACCGTCCCGATTCAGTCTGCCAGCCACACAGTAACAATGGTGCCCTCGCTGAGCGAGAGCTGCGCGGCCGCCATCGATTTAAAGCGTCTTCCTCTTTCTCCTGAGACACCAGCGGGGGGTCTGGCGGGCCGGGGGAATGGGGAGGGAGACGGCTTTTCAGAAGTGGACTGGTGTCTTTTTACACATTGAATCTTTGTGAATACACAAGAAATGTGTGCCTGTTTCCCCTACATACACCCTGCTGCTGAACATAACTCTGAAAAAATGTAAGAAGAGTGTTTAAAAGTCTGTTAGACATCATCCACAGGTTCACGTGTGGAACTGCCTGAGTTGTGTTTATTTAATTAGAGACACCAAGGAGGCTTTTATCTGTATCTGAAAAAAAACCTCAATCAAGACCATAGACACACTAAGATCTAAATGAGAAATAAATGACAGTCAGCATCAAATCATGAACTTTCTTAAAGGAACAGAACACTCAAAATAAAAAATGATAGCAATCGAAACTTGTGTGTTGTTTTTATTTTCTGTAGAATAATAAACCCCCAAAACTAAGAAATATTATGATTTTTTTTAGTTGTTTTAGCTCATTTTAATGCATATTTTTTATTTTACTTTATTTCTTTTATTTTAATTTTGTTTTGTGTTTATAATTTTAAGTCATCTTAAAGGTACAATGTATGACATTTTGCGGTGAGAAACTGTAGTTTAGAGCTCCTGTAGAAACAACACGGCGAATTCAATGCAAGGGGACTCGCAGTGTATGTAGCCTAGATAGAAATAGCTCTATAAAAATATAACGCTTCATTATGTAAGGTCTTATACACATTCACTAAATTGTGGACTAACCAATCCCTTCACCCCACCTAAAAAAAAACCTCAGCTGTGACCCCCATAAGACTTTGAGCAGTGGAGAATTAAATCAGTGAGTTAAATTGAATTAGTCTACTTCGTAAATAAATCAATAGGAGCGGTTTTGTGGACAGGATCAACTAATTCATTGAAAACATTGGACACAACAGAATGATTTGTTCTGGAATCGAACATCACTTCTGTCATTAATTCTCTATGGCAACAGGTCTGCTTTTTGCTTAACTTAAATAACCATCTTACAGGTGATGAGTAAACACTAGAATTGTTTTTGTACTATTCCTTCAGTAAATGGTCTTATTGTGCACAATTCACGGTGCATGTCCTTGCAAAGAAGAAATGTTAGTCCTCAAATAATCCGATAGTCCTCGGTATGTGTCATGTTTAATTCAATATAAAAGCACCAAATGATATGCTTATATATGTAAATATGTTTGTCTTAAATCGGTGAGAATATAATAACCAGCTGTACGTTATAGTACACAAAGGGAGCCTTAATGCAAAATTGATGCTAATGAATTATTTACATATTCTGCCAAGCTGGCATCTAATTTTAAGAACAGGTGTTAGCATGTGAAAAACTTCTCAGAGAGGGCCAATTAATCACATTTGATAGCCATCTGAATTTTAGGGAGATAATAATTAAAAACCCTTGAGTTTCGCTCATTAAAAATCAAATTCAAACAAGTTATTTTATATTTAAACGGGCCGTCTCTTGGGTCACGGCTCTAGTGTGCGCTGCTCTCAATACAGAAAAGCTAACCTAAGGTCAGCTTCTGAAAATTAGTTATGATATTCATCCAGACAGTCATTATCAAACTAATCAAAACGCTTTGATTTTGACAAAACACAGCACTAACATCTCGGTGACGGGAAGTCACGGGCGTTTTCGTTCCCTCCCTCAGCCACCTACTGAAGCCTATCTTTAAACAGTTCCTCTTGGCTAATCATATTAATTAGTTAAGAGGGGTACGAAAGAAAAGCGGTACGGGGCGTTTTTGGGTGCAGAGAGGCTCAGGAATTAATTGGATTTAGCTCGCAGGCAGTTCCTTAACAGCATGCTTAAATCAAACAGTCAGCTCAAGAAAATCAATCCCACAATCCTGTGCCAATAAAAGGGAAAAAATACCAAAATTCTCTCGTTTATCCAAGCATCAAGCGCTCATCCGTGAAAACGATGAAATTGTTTTGCTCGCTACAAGGTTAAAAAAAGAACAATTATTTGGAAGTGATCTTTAATGGAGACAATCTAATTCCCTCTGGAACAAAATGCCTTCTACTAAATTATATACTTAGTGTTCAAAAGTAATATTTGGTATCATCAATAAGGAAGGCATGATGAGAGACTTAAGGATTTGTTTTGGTGTTGTCATGATAGTTGTTGCTGTGAATTCTGAGTTATATATGTCAAATATAATATTGTCAAGCTTACACAGGTGAGGTTTTGCAAGAATAACATGTCCGGCAAAAGTGTATGAATTTATAACTGCCACAGAGGTAAGTTGTAGATGTACACTTTCCAAGAAACTTTGAACAAATCATTAACTTTTTAATTTTCAATTTTAATACGTAATATACTTGCTTGCACAGAAAATGGCTTAAAATGTAATGGCATAAAAGGGACAAATATTTTTTTTGTCACTTAAAAATATAATAAAAATATTTTTTTTCATATTTTTTCATATTTTATATTTACAAGTCATGTTTTTTTTTTCTCAGAATGTCACCAGAAAGCACCTCAAACTTTTTCAAAGCCACCGTCTATGATTTTACACAGACTCGACACCTCCCAGTACACGCAAAACCGATTTACTGCTGCAAAATAAGAGCTTGCGATTGGCTGACACGTTTGACATAGTCCAATCATTCATCAGAACTTGCATTTGCACACTTGTAACATGCACAAGATCTTTGATAACTCGTCCCCTTTGTGAATTTCTCCTCAGATGATGAAACGCACCAAACGAGACATCGGAGAGTCTTAACCAGCATGCCAATCGATTCATCTGCCAATCAGCAAACAGATCAAGGGAGGACATTACCACAGCACACTATATTGAGCTATATAGCACATGCTTTAAAATGGAGTTGAAGACAAATTACGTATGGAGGATGTTTTATTCGCCCATGCATCTGATAGCAGATACAACTCATTACGAATCTGTTTTCATCTAAATCTGTTTAAAGTCATCATGTGTTGAACTATAGTTGAGGTCATCCATCAGGTCTCTGGGTTCGTACAGAATCATTTTATGACTTCAGCTTCAATCTTATTCAATCTGGGTTATTTTCAACCTCGTGTTGGGTCAAAAAGAGACGAACCCAACCGTTGGGGTATATTAACCCAGAAAATGTTTCATATTTGATGCAACAATAGGTTAAAGCAACCTAGCATATTGGGACGAGACAACCCAGCATCTGTAAAATATAAATTATACATAAAATATAGTATTTTATATATTTTTATAGGCTTTTATTTTTTTCCTATGGAAACACAAAAGAAGATATTTTGAGAAATGCCTCAGTGGTTTTGTGTCCATACAATATACGTCAATGAGGACCAGTGTGGTTTGGTTACCGACATTCTTGAAAATATCTTCTTTTGTGTTCTGCAGAAGAAAGTCATACAAATTTGGAGTGACATAAAAGTGAAGACATTATGAAAGAATGTTTATCTTTGGGTGAACTATCCCTTTAAGTATAGTAATATAAGTATGACAAAAAATTACATTGACGTGTGTTGTGCATATTGTGTGGTTCTCATACAGTGTCTTTAGGGACACTTTCCCACAATCAGGGTTGGGTTCGGGGTACTAAACCTGAGACCTGGCACCACTACACACCCGATGGATCAAGCACCACTAAAGGAAGTAGCTGTTCAAAACCAAAGAGCTCCTTATTTGTTTCCCATGTAGCTTAATCTCTCTTGTTTTGGGCAGTGATGGCCAAGAGTCTGGCCTGCTACTTCAAAGACCAGAGGTTCAATCTCACATGACCATTGTGCTTTTGAAGACGCCACATATTGTTATCAAAGTCGCTTTGCAAGATGGACTCTGAAATAAATGGATCGCAAAAAGCTTTAAATTAGCCCCTAATACCAATGAAAAGAAATGGCATTCAAAACCTTGAAATTATTCTTGTAAAAATATTATTATTGCTCATACTTTGAACAAATTTTAAATTGAACAAACCGCAAACCTCAAATATTATACTTTGATGTGACCCTTTGCTGAATTTGGTTTTTATTATAGGGAAACGTATATGATAAACAGTCTTAACTGATGAGACTGAAGCCAGTGTTATGTTACATAGTTGTGGAAAAAATTAAGAGACCGTTCAAAATGTTTATTTAATCAGCATTTCTGTATTGTGGCCATTCCAGACCAGTGTCTGTTGAATTTCAACAAAATCAAACCTCAGGAGCGACAAAGTCATCCAACAGCAATGTGAAAGACTGACAGCCTGACAAGACAACTTTGAACTCTTAAATACATGTAGAAATATTACTGTTGTATTGTTTAAAAGTGAATATGAACTTGTTTTCATTGAGGTCTGATAAAATACAGAGCATCTTTTTTACCTGTTTCTCCAGTTTTTATTTTCTACAAATAAATGCAAAGAGAAACAACATTTTTATTTAGAATTTGGGAGAACTATCGATAGTTCTCAGAATGAAACAAAAATGGTCACTAAACACATACCTATAAATAGTAAAAAGTCGTTTCGAAATCGATCACTTAAGTTTTTCTGCGGCTGTATGATAGATTCATTGTACATTAGAGAAAGACCTTTTAAACAGCCATAGTCGAGGGACACAATTAAATATTAAAAATGCATCTATAACAGATGTAAAACACTGATCCATAAACAGACCGCTGAGCAGCGGGGAAAAGTCCAAACGCAGCAAATCTGAACATGAGGACAAGTCTTACAAGACCAAGTGACCTACATGGTGTGTTTTATTAAGACCTTGAACAGAACTGAACGGAAGCCACATTTTCAGAGATTAGAAATGATTATTTTGTATAGTGTTCTGTGAATTAAAGGGACAGTTTTTCTTAACATTTCTAGAGTGAAAGTGAATGGTGAGAGGTCTGTCAGGCATTGAAAAAAGGAAAAGTGACATCATATAACACTTTTATACATTGTTAAGACAGCGTGACAGACTCTGGTAACCCTTCACTTTCAATATATAGGCTACAAAAAACGGCTCAACTTTATTTTGAGGTGAGCTGCCACTTTAAACTTCTGTTTTGCAATGAAAAACAGAAAAGCATATGGTTTCAAAATGACAAGTAAATGTTTTTTGGGAGGAGGAACTTTTCCTTCAGAGAATCCAGAGAGAGAGAGCATGTCAGGATGCTGTGACTCAGCAGGGGACGCGGCCCTGCAGTGGCGACTTCCAGAAGTTCCCTCAGAAGCCACAGGCTTGAGCTGATAAAACACATCATTTATTTAGTCACACTCACACAAAATAGATCAATCTTCTCACACAATCAGCAGCGCGCTCTTCGAGAACACAAAAGTAGTTTTGTTCAGTTTGGGCTATACGCGCAAACTTTTTCACTCAAACTGTGATCCCTCCTGCCAAGCCGTCGCTGTCAGTAATTACTATCATTAGAAAGTCTTCATTCCAGTCTGGGAGAGATGTACGTTACGCTATGTTTAACATCTTCAGTGCTTGAGATGTTGTCTGGTTCAGTCAAGTAAAGTGAATTTTAAGGGAGATACTTCATCACAACTGCAAAACTGATTTTTTGCAGTTAATAAAACACGCTGAGGTTGCATTCTACAACACAATCAGAAGAAACAAAACGAATGAAAAAAATCTTCTGCGGTGAAAAATAAATATGCTGAAATGTATTTATTTCAGGCTAAGTATACTGCAAATCCATTTACATATTTATGTACTTAAAGGAATAGTTAAAGATGAAAGATATTTTAATGAAAGTCTGTAACTAAGCCGTTTTGTCTTCTATATGCAGTACAGTCTTTTGTCCTACTACAGGAGTCAATGGTTATCAAAATATTTGCTCATCTTTTCTTCGCAAAAAAGATATTTGTCAGGTCCTAAAACTAATCGACATAATGCACAACTCTCAGAACTAGGAAAGCACAGAGCGCTCGTATATTTTCATGCTAATTGTGTGTTTAAATCTCGTTCGTGGCTCAGTTTGCTTTGTGAACTTGTATAATATACAACTATTCCTCCGAAACAGAAAAAAAAAACTACAAAGCTGTTCTTTTTGCTCAGAAATGGGTTTACTTGGCAGCGAGTGGGACTGGCAGACTGCTGAAATCTCTGCATATCACCTTCTCTTTCCTTCTGCTCTGCGTGCACACAGGCAGACACACTCGAACATCTCTTTATTGATTTGATGCATGACTTATGTAACAGAATTGCTGTTTTAAAGAGGCTAGCCTACTTTAAAAAATCATTTTCAGTGGGAACGCCACACTCTCGCCGCCTCTATGCCGTGCATCACTTTCTCACTGTGAATGCAATCACAATGAACTGTCAATGGAAACATGCTTCAGGTAATTACAGGACGCTTATACCGTAAGAGGGACGCGCTTTGAAAGCGCATCCTTGTGCTGTTTTTGTGTGCGTGTGCAACCACAAGAGCAACTGACGCCGCAGTGATGACATCTTTAGTTTACAGCTCCATACTCTTTCCATATTAATGAATATGAAGTCAAGGCTTTTGAAAGCATGATAGGGCCTTGGAGTCTCTTACTGAAGCAGAATTTCTAACAGAGCTCTGCACCCAAGGGCTTCGTCGGGGGAGAAAACGCAGTCTAACAAAGGTAGATTTCCTAAGCTTAGAGAACACATGCGTGGGAGGAAGAAAAATATAAGCAGTCAGGATTCTTCGATGCTTATGGAGATAAACAGCACACGCATCACTGCACAAATACGTGCCGTGGTTTACGGCGCTGGCTTTTTTGGGTCGGACTTGCAATGTCATTTGTCGCACGTTTTGGATTGTTAGAATGTGCATGTTTGGTGACGTGATCCAAAAATGAAACACGGTATAAACAGAACTGTGCTTCAGATGATCAAAACATTACATTTTTGTTATTCTTTTTAAAGTGCATTTTTTATTTGCACCAATATGCTTTCACTCCAGAGAACTTATTTGCATGAGGCGAGCAGACCACACTGTTGAAAGACTAATTGTTATTATACCACAATGCGTTTTAGCTAATGTAGCACCATCAATACAGTTCCGCTCTAACATTCATAGCAATGAAAGTCACTGCACCTTCTTCATTTAAACGCACACAAATGTCTAAACGTGCGTTCAAATGCTCCGTTGCACACACACGCATGCATGCCGATGGAGAGAAGCACGGTTGTGCACACATGCATAAACTTGGAAATCCCAAGAGACAGTTTCACTAACAACTTTGATGCATACTAATTAGCAGAGGCTATTATGTGCACTCATGAACATGTGCAATTTTATTACAAGCTGTAAATTATAGCAGCACTGCAAGGCATGGACATATGTGCATGTCTATAGAATGTATGCAAAGAATAACATACACACAGTGCATATTAATAGAGTGGTCCAGCTTATTCAAGGCCAACTTCTTCAGTCCAATATAGCACAAAGAGTGTGCGCACACACACAAACCAGACTTTCTTTGCTGATTTTCAAAACAAGATATGTTAGGTTGTCCAATTCATCCCTTTTTTGTTGTTGTTAAAAAACGCAAATGCTTTGGCGTATTTTAAAGTATAGTAAACATTAGGCACAAAACATTACATACGCTTAATGACGCATTCTGTACACGCAGCCCAGACGTTGAATGAGTGTTTGTCTGTATGGAGTTGAGTGAAAGTGAGGTTCTCTTCTAATGTGTGCTTTGTTCTGTTGCGTTCTCCTGGTTACCTACTTATTCTAATTGTTATTCCAAACGAGTTAAAGCCCCACCTCTGTTGCGCGCAGAATATCAGCACATCATCACGCTTTACAACCTCACATCTCACTATAACATTCATTGCTCCAGCCTAACGTAACGCAGATATTAAAATTCAGCGCAGACCCCCGACGCAATAAATTATGAATCGTCCTCGTCTTTCTCTCTGGTTATCGTAGAGATCCAGGTGAAATCTAAAGCAAAACAACCACACTGGTGATGAATGTCTGATGTACAAGAACGTATGCGCGCGAAAAAAAGAGACTGCTGCAATTAGTCCATCAGCATCTAAAGGGACTTACAGTAAACTTACACTAACAGTTCCCCTCTGGGCACCTGATGAGGTTGTGCGCTTTGATCAAGGGTACAATGATGGGTTTTGTTCACACCAGTTGCCCTACAGGTAACACCACGTTTTGGAGAACCTAAACAAGCATGCAAAACATGTAAATAAACATGGTATCATAATGAATATGCGACCCAGAAGTTCAAACGAAACTTTTGTACGTTTTCATCTTCAGTTTTCCTATAATTGAACAAAAAACAATGTTTTATAAAATTCACAAAAATCATAGTTTTGGGATGTCTTTACGCACAAGAATGAACAGATATCAGAATGAATTGAGCGCATTACTTTTCACCAAGAAGTTTTGATTCGCTTTAGAGTGTTTAAGTTTAGTAAAGACGCACTTCTACACATGGCGTTCGTGGAAACTACGACACAAAACCTGCCAGGGTCGATCTTATGCGAGTAAAGCCATGCAACGCAAAACTTTCCAATGTAGTCCTAGCGTTAGAAAGTGTCGTTTTCTCTCTGAATCTGTAACATTTTAAATCCATTATGTAGACACGAAACAAATATTGTCATCAAGTTTTACGCACATTTTTACGCATTACTCATGAATTAATGATGCCACATCACATTTATAAAGCCCATGTTGCAGTTGATCTACAGCATCATATCAGGCTATTTTCTTTTTTGCATGCACCCTCTCCATTCTGATAAAACAGCAGCAAACCTCATTCAAAATTCTGCGTGAAAAAACTCCCCTTGCGTTACCTTGGTTAGATATTCCTTTTGTTGGCAATCGCGCATTTTCCCTCTTCTTTGCGTTATTTCAAACTGTTACTTAACTCCGTTAGTGTGGGTCCGCAAGTGGGGAGCGCGGTAGAGAAGGTGACAGCACTCCTCTCACCCATCGGAGAGAGAGAGAGAGAGAGAGAGAGAGAGAGAGAGAGAGAGAAATACTGCCGTTGCTGTAGAATACACACGTCTGGCGTTCGGGATGCTGCCTCGCCTCAGGATGCTTCTGTCTCCTAGCAACAACAATCGATCTAGAGAGGATGTATTTTTATTGGCCAAAGAAGGGAAAGTCACCTTTCAACAATTAATACGAACTGCACGCTCAAACGGACAAACAACAGTTACCTATATAATGCATTAAAAAGTGCAAGGTTAACAGAGAGAGAAAGTGTGTGTGTGTGCGTGTGCGTGTGTCTGTGTGTGTGAGAGAGAGAGAGAGACTTTACCTGAAAGAGCACACGGTCAGGGTCTCAGGTGTGCTGTATGCGGTCACCGCTGCACTGATATTATTTGTCTGCATGGCCATAAACAGCAATTTGTTATATTAACACATAGATCAAGATTTCAAACAATAAAAGCATTTAAAGTTTTTATGCTTTAATGCTAAAATGTTAACAATAAAGGTCTTGTCATAAAAAGTGTTTAAATGCAACAAAACACTGACTGGTTGTTAGTGGGGGGTATCAACTGCTCTCAGTAAGCATTTATGTTAGACATGCAGCCAAATCACATTCATTCTACATCCATTAATGGTCACATCTCAGAGCTCATTAACTAAACATAGAGACTACGGTCATCTAAGATCACTGTTAAGATAACTTATTTAACATATGCAATCTGTCATATTATAGTGTGTTTAAACACTCCTCTTGGTCCTGATATTTGTAGATCTGTAGTTGGATTCTGTCGCTTTAATTCTTTATACCTCTGCTAATCCCTCCATTCTGCTTCTGCCATGTCATCGTGTGTCATTAAAATGCAAGTATTTAAGCCTGTGGTTCCCCTAGAATGGACTGCAATTGGACAGGCCAGAGGCACGTGCGTGCACCGTTCTGCCTCCGTCCACGCTTAACAGCGTGAAAAATACAAAATGTTCATTTGGGAGAAATGCAATAATTGATTCGCTATTAATTATTCATACCATTCTTCTGAGGCTAGTGAGGTGTGACGTAGAATTTGAAAATGTGGATGTCTAATTCCTGTATTGTAGGGAAGCAAGTACTAATTATACGTGTGCGTGTGATAAGCTATTTGGCATGCACGGTGGAGTGTTTTTTAATGTTGTACAAGAACTGTTGTCAGCCGGATCACACACAAACACACACACACATAGAGGTTTGTTTCACTATAAGAACAACACAGACTTTCATTACATTCATACAAGATGATATTTTATTTTCACCATCACTAACTCTCACACAACCGACCTGTTGATATTATTAGATTTAGATCAAAACATGATCTGTCTGATTTAACCGTTGACAGATCATATAAAATGGCCGTAAGAAATGTTTTTTTTTAACAACTTAAGCTTTCATAAATATAAACCAATTTTTCAGTGAGTTCATATGAGCTATACATGCGTATATCATCATGCGCTAAACACATGTCAACTTAATTTTACTTACTGACTCCAAAAACACTTTTTAACATGATCCACATCTAAACAATTGATGGCGTTGAAGGGATATTTCCGGCATTTCAATGTTGACCTCCAATGGTGTACGTTTTAGATGAGTTATGAGCATCAGGGGGAAAGAGAATAGGCAACATTTATTAATACCACACCAGGGCTGTCTCTAAACAAATGAGACTTGAGAGGAATTATTTCAGCAAGGACCCTCCCGGGTATGCTGTTAGACCTCCCTCACTCTCACTTTTTCTCTCTCTCTCTCACGTAGTGTCCTCTAAAAGTGACAGATAATCTAACGGGCCATTTACAGCTACATACGAGATTTACAAATGCGCCTGCGTTATTGCATGGGGATGCATGTTGTTGGGAATGAATTGTGACTTCCAAATGGAAGACTTTTATGAGTCGCCAATGTGAATTATGTAACCTCCATGTCATTGCTTAATATGTCTATTGAGGCATGTAATCGCAGATTTTATAAGTCCTCGCTGCGGTTTTCAGAGGTGGAATGTGTGGCGTTTATACAAATGGATATGTGAATGCATGCATAATGATCTACATACAGGTCTGCGGGCAACATTTACTAAAAATACAGCGTTTAACACAACATGCTGTGAATAATGAACATGTTTCATCAAGAACCCCATGAAGTTAACATTGTTATTTTGTGCTTTTTAATACATGCCTGTTATAGTGTACTCCTAAAAGTAAACAAACTTTAAGCAAACAAACACATTTTAAATTTACAGTTATTTGCCTCTAGCTAAACAAAACAAAAATATGTATGACTCATCGGCTCATCGGTGTGGTAGAAAATCAAGTTATGCCTGTACGTGACATAAAAAAATATTAGCTATTTAAAAAATGTGTGAAAGGTATGATACGATCATATATTTACATTGACGCATTTGGCAGACGCTTTTATCCAACGCGACTTACGGTGCATTCAAGGTATACATTTTATCTGTGTATGCAATGCTCGACCAATGAAGTAACTGGTAGAAACATACATTTTTGTAATGGGGTGAAAATGAAGAGTCCATTTGCAAAAACATATAACTCTGTTTTCAAAGATTTTTAAGGCTGTCAAATTGATTGCGATTAACCACATCCACAGGTTTGTGTCGAGTATTCAAACAGACCATTGTATATTAATTTTTATATTTTTCTTAAATATATGCGTGCATGTATATGTTTTTAGAAATACAAAATGAATATCCACAGTACAGACTTTTATTATGTAAACACAAACTTTTATTCTGGATCTGATTAATTACGAATCGTTTGACAGCCCTAAAAATGTTCAGTTATCGTGTTTTTTATTGTGAATTCTAAGTAATATAAATAAAACTGCAGTTGGTTTGCTTTGGTTAAGTGATAACAA